>NW_024582696.1:234195-252281 GCF_018398535.1 Haplochromis burtoni | reverse complement strand
CTTTCTGCTCTCCCCCCTTTTAAGATTTCATTTGTGTTTCCCATTTCATTTAACATACACCTTTCACCCCACACTTACTTTACTTTTCACTCTTCTATTTATTTTCCGGTATTAATTTGTCTGTTTTTTTATGTGCAGGACAAGTCAAGGTGGTGTTCATTCTATATAAAAATTTGGGATCCTTTCTTTCCACTGAGAACGCCACTGTGAAGATGGAAATGGAAGGACCAAACCACGATAAGAAGCGCCTGGTGGTCAACTCTCACGTGATTGCTGCCTCCATCAACAAAGAGTCCAGCAGAGTGTTTCTCACTCAGCCAGTGATTTTCACGCTTAAACATCTAAAGGTAGGCAAATTCAAATTTCTCATTTGTCATTCTGAAAGATGCACCTCCACTGATGTTTGCCTTCATCCGTCTCTCTTTTTTGTCCTGCAGTCGCACAATTACAACACTCCAAATTGTTCTTTTTGGAACTACTCCGAGCGCTCCATGACTGGCCAGTGGTCATCGCAGGGCTGCAGGCTACTGGACACTAACAACACACACACCACCTGCTCTTGCAGCCACCTCACCAACTTCGCGGTGCTCATGGCTCACCACGAGCCCGACGTAAGTAAACAAGGGCGTGGCAGGCACACACTTAAATTGCAAGCCTGGTAATTTATGCAGACGTTCACTCGTGTGAGCATTAGCGCTCGCTCACTCTTAGTCACACACCCTCACACACATGCACATTAATGTTCCCTCTCAAGGCTGACAAGCTCTTTGTTTTGAATTTTCTCTTTTCCTCCTTTCACTCTGACATTCAGGGAGGCACAGGCTTACAAATTCATGTCCCTCTACTTCTAACTGACATTCACATGAATTTGAATGTCATGTATTTTTTTCAGGACGTCTTGTCTCTTGTCTTCACACTTTAGCTCCTTGCATATATTTGCAAATATTAAATAAGGCAATTTGGCTCTTTCTCTCCCCTCCCCCTGTTTTATCCATCCCCCTATTGTTTCTGCTGCTTATCTCCTATTCCACTATTCTTTGTTCTAAATTTCTCTCTCTTTATTTGTCCAATTCTGCTCCGCTGTCTCTTTTTCCCAATACTGCTTTATAACCTAAACCCTTGGATCTCCCTCCCTCCCCCCACACACCTTTGTTTCTTGCCACCGTGCAAACCTGAACACCAGGGACAGATGCACGAGCTGTTCCTTTTTGTGATCACCTGGGTGGGGATTGTCATCTCCCTGGTGTGTCTTGCCATCTGCATCTCCACTTTCTGCTTCCTGCGGGGGCTCCAGACTGACCGCAACACCATCCACAAGAATCTCTGCATCAACCTCTTCATCGCAGAGCTGCTCTTCCTCATCGGCATCGACAAGACCGAAAACCATGTGAGTCGGTAGCAAAGCAAACGGATACTTTCTATGGATAGAGGTTTACTTGTTTTCTTTGATATAAAATATTTTTTACCACCTTTACGTTTACTGTTACATGTCCCCCTTTAAAGCTTAGTGTTTGTGCCCATTTAATGATACTGAATCACAAGATCTAGTTACTTTTTACATATTCCGGTTTGAAAATGGCATTAAGCACAACACAGGCGACTTTTTAACTTTTTTTTATTGAATGACTTTGAAGCTGAAATCGAGGCACTGTGTCATTATCCTACTCTATAAAACATTTACTGCACTGAGTAATGAATTACCACTCAATAATATGCACGGAGCCTGTGACCCAGGGGCAGCTTTTCATTTTTCCCTTGTCAGTGTCCAGCACTACTTCCAGATAGTAACTCCGTTCTATCCTCTTGTGGTTTCACTCAGTTATATACCTTAATCTTAACTGTATCTCCTCCTCTAACTTCATATTTTCTCTCTCCTCCTCCTTCTTCCCCTTTCCCTCTCTCTGCTTTCTCCATGGCTGCCACACTCAGATTGCCTGTCCCATCTTTGCTGGCCTTCTGCATTTCTTCTTCTTGGCTGCCTTCTCCTGGATGTGTCTGGAGGGTGTGCAGCTCTATCTCATGCTGGTGGAGGTCTTTGAGAGCGAGTACTCACGCAAAAAGTACTACTATCTCTGCGGCTACTGCTTCCCCGCACTTGTGGTGGGCATCTCTGCAGCCATAGACTACAGGAGCTATGGGACCAAGAAAGCGTACGTGTGAATACAGGCCTTTTGCACCTGCAGATTGAGAAGTAGGATTATGCTATTCCCCCAGATGGAAATGTAATATGCAGTGCCGTGTGAAGGGCTCTTGCACCTCCCCACAGACTGTGTTCTCTGAACACACTTAGCCAAAGCTTGATGATTAGCCTTCATAAGATAATCCGCTGAGACAGAGAAATAGTGTGTGCATTCATGTGCATGAGCTCAGTGTGAGTGTACAGTTGTTTGTTGGTTTAGTTGTGCATAACTCACTTGTTTCCTCTGTGCCACTCCAGATGCTGGCTGCGAGTGGATAACTACTTCATCTGGAGCTTCATTGGACCTGTTTCATTTGTTATTATGGTATTAGCTTTACTGTCAAGCAGTATTATTAGCTTCCATATTTCGATATCCCGCAGTCAGAAGTATTTCACCAGCATGCAATTTTGCAATGTTATTAACAATATGAAGTCAGTAATTTTGGACTAGAGTGCTCACTGCACATTATTTATTTCTTCCTATCGTCTTTCCTTAGCTCAACCTCATTTTCCTCATGATCACTTTGCACAAGATGATACGCAACTCTTCGGCACTTAAACCTGACTCCAGCCGCTTGGATAATATTAAGTGAGTTCAAATTACTCAGTGAGACTCACACATTTTTATTTTTGAAGAAAAAAGACATTTCAAATTGTCTTAGTGTATCTGTGCATCAACTCAGTGTTAGTTAATACCTCGTTCTCCGCTTCGATCAGGTCCTGGGCACTAGGGGCCATCACTCTGCTTTTCCTACTTGGCTTGACATGGGCCTTTGGCCTCCTCTTCATTAACGAGAATACAGTCATCATGGCCTACCTTTTCAGCACCTTCAATGCCTTCCAGGGCATGTTCATCTTTATCTTCCACTGTGCCCTGCAGAAGAAGGTAACAATTCCAAACTACATCTTAAAGGCACTTTATATAAATTCAATTAATTACGACTAAGCAGCTGAAATGTTGTGTAGATGAACAAATGGATGGATGTGCCAGTCTAATTGAAATTCAGTAGACGTGCTCAGAAATATTGGATTTTGTTTCATTTTGCTGTTGCTGTGCGATAAAAGGCTCTGTTGCTCCACATTCAGTTTAGCCTATAGAAACGAAAGTGTTTGTGTTTATGAGTGACTCTCAAACCTGTCCACTGTGCCGGTGGTGTTATTTTCTTTACAGGTCCATAAGGAGTACAGTAAATGTCTGCGTCACTCCTATTGCTGCAGCCGCACCTCTACCAACAGCTCCCACGGTTCGTTGAAGAACTCGGGCGTTCGTGCCAACAACCGCTACTACAGTGGCAGCCAAGCTCGCCATGCAGCAGCCCACAGACAGGTGCAGGCAGCACAGACCCACACATAAACACTCGCAAACATATCATCAGTGGAAAACACTGCTGAGTTTTAAAATGGTGTTTTTCTAAGAGCAAATAATGAGTAAAAACAGCCTGTGCAGCAACACGACTGTTTTAGTGCAGCAAAATGAAAAATGTTATCTGTTTTTTTTTTTTTAAACAAAAAAAAAAAAAGTAAAAACAAAGCAAATCTTTTCAAAATTAGGCATGGTTTCTCACTCTGCAGCTACATTTTCTCCCTGTTTAAAAGGTCTCTTATGTAAGATTATGAAGTACAAAATGAGTATCTGCTGGGATTTGATTGCTCATCAATACCAGTGACTCACTGATTACTAAATGCTCTTGAAATTAGTTATTTAACTTACTTGTCAGCCCACAGCCTAAGCCAAAAGGTGCAAAAGCAACATTTAAATAATTTTTTTTTTTTATCAGTGCACACACGGAGCACATTTAAAGTGCGTTACATGATTTATGACGTGCAAATGATGCCCACTAATCAGTTGGCTTACTCTTATTTCTACTGTGAAAATTGAATCTTTATTTTATTTATTTTTTAAATGTTTGGCAGTTTTTCTAACCATTACTGAAAGCCGTTTGCTTGGGAGGCTTGATGACTCAGTTATAAAGATATCCTTTGTAGTCCACATGGTGTATATATAGACACAGGCATCATGCACGTCATTGGAAAATACTGTAGATGCTGGCATATGCGCAGCTGCACAGACACATACACAAACAATGGCAATTATTGCTCACAATCGGCAAACAAGCTTTTTCAAACTGTAATAACACTTCCAAACAACAATTACATCGGCTACTACAGTCATGTCTTACAAATCTCAAGCTTGTTAGCCTCCGTCACGATAACATGACAAAGCTGTGTTTCTCTTTACTCGACGCCTCAGTCCTTTGTCTGGCGTGTTTGCCTATTGTTCTTTGCAGATTAGAGCGAGCCCCACAGTTTTGATTACAGCTGCCCCACTGAGTTACAAAGTCTACCCGCCGTGTTTCTATATTTAACTTGTTGTGTGTTTACTGCCACTCACTGCACCATGCTTCCTCTTCCAGAGTCGGATCCGCAGGATGTGGAACGACACGGTTCGGAAGCAGACGGAATCTTCTTTCATGGCGGGAGATATCAACAGCACCCCGACACTCAACCGTGGTGAGACCTCCCTCTCTATATTTCTCCCTCCATTAAATCATACTCGCTGAAATTCTCAGACACACGTGACGCACATACAGATTTACAGCATTTAACAAAGAAAATAGAGAATGGGAGTAGCGTGGACAGAGCCGTTATTCTTGGGTGTTAAATATGAACATAAAATGATATGTACATGTTCATGTCCTTAATGTGCTAAGATCAACTTTTAATGCTATTTGCCTTTTAGCTTTCCGGCAAGCTGGCAAAGAGCAGTCACCGGCAGCAACAGTTTAAACTGAATAACAAAATGTTTAAAGGCTGGTTGGTGATGGTTTGCAGTGCAGTGGCAGCTGCTTGTCAGTAAAAGCACTTAGCAGCTGCAGACCTACAGTATATTAAGCTCAGCTGCTATATTTTGTGAATATGTGTTAAGTTCGTCTAAGTGAGTTCACGATCATGCATGAATTTCTCAGTTGAGCTAATTAAGCAGATTTATGTGTAATCAATTAAAAGGAAAAAAGAGGCGGCGAAGACATTTGACTACAACAGTTATCGTCCAGAATGATTTTTTGACTTTCCTTTGCCACGAGAAAAGGTTGTGAAGACGTTCCCAGGCAATTATTGCCGCTCAACAACCAAGAGACATTTTTTTAATTTTCTTTTTCCTCGTTTTACTTTGTAAATTAGACAAAATCACAAATCACCAGCTGTGTGATGTTTTTTTTCAGACACACGTGCTCCCACTTTTTGTGTTGCATTGCCAAATCTTGTATATTTGTGCTATATTCTCCTTTTAAAAATATATTTCCCACAAAATAAAAAAGAAATAGACAGAAATCTTGATATCTCTGTCCCAGTTTTCAACTCTTTTAGCTATTCCATGAGATCGATTTCATCCAGACACACATTAGTGATGCATGCAGTCCCCTCCGAACTCCAAGCAGCACACGAAGAGGGCAAGATCAAATATTTAAGACGTGAAGAAGTAAAAAAAAAACAAAAAAAAAACAGAAGCATGCATGGAGTCACTGATTGTCTCAGCCTAAGCAACTGGTGGCGTCACTGCCGCAGCAATCAGTGACACTGAGACGATCAAGGTTGGCTCAGGTTCAAGATTGGTTTGGGGAGGGGGGTGGGGTGTTGATCATGACACAGAGGCAGTCGCTAAATCAGCCGTCACTCTCTATGCTAATTTCATCCATTTTGTTTTTAATGAACTGATTAGCGTGTGAGCGAACAGGGGGTAATTATTCTAATTGAGGAGAGTGACAGGAGCAAGGCAGGGGGTGAGGAAGAGGTGAGGTGTGCTGCGAGTGAGCTGGATGGATGAAAGGTGGATGTGTGTGTTTGTGTGTTTGGTGGGTCGCTTTCTGGGTCTTTTCTTCAAGACAGAGCAATCACCAGGCCTGGAAGAGACACACACTATGTGGATCACTCTATGGTACTCTGTCAGAGACAAACAACTCTGCTGTGAAGCCTTTATTTTCTTCACTTCTCTGAAAAGTTTGGCAGAAAGCGGAAGACAAAAGGGAGCACGGGAGACGAAAAGAGAGATGTAGAATAAGACGCTATCATGGAGGAGTAATTAAAAAGGCAGAATCTGGAGGAGAGATGCTGTGTTGTTATCACTGGCATCTCAGATCTCTTTGATTTCCCCACTTCACTTCTCTATGAACCGCAATCTCTTCCTGACAATAGTAATCGGTCCCAGAAAAAAAAGGCCTACAGTATATGCGCATACACACACAGAGCCTCCGATGATTTGCCTTGCCCTACTTTTCCTCCACACTTAAAGCGGGTTTCTTTAATTTTCTACAGGATATTCCTGTGTGGTGCACACAGACAGCTAATCCCAACTAATTTGGTGGTGTTTGGACAAAAAAAAACTGGCACAAGGAGCTGAGAAAATGTGGTTGAACGCAGCAAAGCAAGCCAGGGAATGAAGAGAGAGGGGTTTGTGTGGCACGCCAGAAAGATGGACAGAGGAAGTGTAAGAGGAGTGGAAATGACAAATAAATAGCTGTGTGTGAGTGCATATTTTACTTTTCTAGAATTCCCTGTTCCCTTTCTGTGTGATGAACGGGTTGCAGGAGACCTGAAGGTTGCACTTTGCCTTGGACGACTCTCCGTCATGCTGTCCTATTTTTAATTTCATGGCATTTCTGTTCGAGTTGCCTCAGGCCGGAGCCATACATGGGCTTTATACAACATTCTCAGTGTGCCATTTCTTTGAATTATATTTGTCTTGTAGTGGCATTCACGTTTCAGTGTGAAATTAACTGTTTCAATGGCTGCACCCTTAGACTACATAATGGCATGCATTACTAGTCTCTCCCATCTGACTGCATTGTCAGATGGAAAAAGCGAATAGCAACACTCTAAACAGTACCTTTCCCCTGCAATTGTATTTTTACTCAAAGGTTACAATCAGCAGGCATGAACACGGTGGAGAACACTGTGAAATGCATTACTCCATAAAGCACTGGCATAACAAAAATAGCCCCATCTGAATAAACAGTAAATATTTTGGTGATTCCAGATGTTATTAGAGTCTGGAAATGTGCATTTCAGAATGTCACACTTATTGTGTGCCATGTTTCTGTGCTTACTTTGCATGCCTTTGGGGCAAATTTATGATTATTTTTATGATGATGTTTGTACTTTAAATGTTTGTGTCTTGCAGCAACCATGGGGAACCACCTTCTGACAAACCCAGTGTTACAGACTCGCTCTGGTACCTCTCCTTACAACACTCTGCTGGCTGAAAGCTTCACCCCACCCTCACCTGGTGTCTTCAACTCTACTGGTTAGCTCCTCGTGAACACTTCACTCTGTGTGTGCAGTTTTGTTGCTGTATGTGTGCGCGTAGAGTATGTGCTCAGCTTGCTGTCCTTCTGTCTGTTACTCTGTCAGCAGTTTGGCATGGTGTATACATCCAGTGTGTGCGTGCATGTGCGTGTGTCTCTGTATTTTTTGTTTTTTTTTATCCAGACTATGTAGCTGTCAGACAGATTCACTAGGCTGAGCAGAACAGAGCCAAACAGTGCCTACAGCCTAACCAGCCATCTGGTCAGATCTTGAATCTTCATGAGAACAGCCACAAATTGATTAGAAGTTTAGCTACAGCTGTGACTGCCAAAATCTTTAGGATGGTTTTCGCTTTCCAGTCAGAAAAAGTCGGCTTAAAGCATGCTGGCTGCTGAAGGCGAACAGACAGCTTTGTGAAAATGAACAGTCCATCTGGATGTAGGTTGTTCAGGTATGTGTGTATTTATGTCCTTGCTTCTGTTTCAGAGTGGGACTCAGCCTAATAGCTGTGTTATTGCATTGCGGTGTTCTAGCCCAGCTCTTTGAATGCCAGTAGCTGCAGAATAAGACATGTCTTGTTAATTGCTCCACTATAGTACCAATATTCACTTGGTAACTGAGAAGTATTACTGTGTGTAGCTGTTTCCTGCGCACCCGCAGAGTATCAGCCTAAGTGTCTGAGGACTGAAATTTAAGGCGGCGTTTCTTTTAAATATTTTAAAGCCTCTCTGCACAATACGTCAAGGCTGATGGCCACAGGCCTGGCAGCCAAGTCATTTTTAGAAGAGAGTGGTAGAGGAGAGGGAGAGCACTTCATTAGAATGTCTAATTACCCACACCACCATCGAAGAAGAACGTTGATTAAAGTCGTACTACACATTAAATTTTAAAAATGAACACGCTTCTCACTTTTTTGTGTGACTTTTGCTTTGCTGAGATAGTGATTTGGTATGAGGGGGGCGGGAGAGAAAAAAAAGCACCATTTCTTTGGTGTGTGGAAAGAAGTTCATAAAATAAACATTACTGCTACTGTACAAGCTTTTGTATGAATTATGTATGTATCCAGGTATCACTGACAATACTAAATAAATATCCAGAATATTTTTCTTGAACTTAGATGTACGGTAAATGTTGGAGGAAGGTGTCAAAAAAACGGGACTAAGTCTGCATAAATCAGAGGTAATGTGACCGCGGATGTGTTTGGGTGTTTGGCAAGAGTTGGTTGGTGTTGAGAGCGGGAGAGACAGAGAGAGGGGGAAGGGATGGAGTAACAAGGATGCTTTTTTCTGCCACCTATGTTTCCCTTTTAGAAATGTTTGAAAAACAGTTGCTTAATACTGCCTTTTATTTTATTCACCCCGCATGACTTTCTCTGCAATGCACAGGAACCTTTCGTGACCCAAGTAAGTATAATGAACAGTTTTCTTGCCTCACTAGAATTTGATTCGCAATGAAACAAAATAACAATGGTAATAATAATAATAATACGAAAACCCTTTGTCCTTTTGTTTGGATCCAGAGACTACATTATCTAAGCCCCGTGACCCGTGTGGAATGGAAACCCTGCCCTTGAACGGTAACTTCAACAACAGTTACTCCCTGCGTGGTGGCCCAGCAGGTGGAGGTGGGGGCAGCTGTGACTTCTTAAGTGGTGGGAGTGGAGAAACTCCCCCACCCATCTTTAATCCCCGCAGCTCAGAAGCTCTGGGAGGCGGAGGCGTCAGAAGAAACCTCTCTGATGCTGCGGCCTTCGAGAAAATGATCATCTCCGAACTTGTGCACAACAACTTGAGAGGTGGTGTTGGAGGAGGAAGTGGAGGAGGTGGAGGTGAAGTAGGGGACAGAGTGTATGGCAGCCTGGCCAGAGGACATCCTCACGGTGGAGTTGGTCGGGGAACAGCAGCTGGGCCGGACCAATCTGCGAGTATGGACGAAGAGGAGGACTTTCTGAGAGAGGGGCGGCAGCGTACGCCACAGGATGTAGAGCTGCTGTATAAAGCTCTGGAGGAGCCCCTGCTGTTACAGCGTGCCCAGTCAGTCCTTTACCAGAGCGATCCAGAGGAGTCGGAGAGCTACACGGCCGACCTCACAGAGAGCCTGGGCCACAGTGGCCAAAGTGCTGGCGGGCAGGGAGGCAACAGAGCGCCTGATTCTCCTGCCCATGACTCCCTGTACACCAGCATCACCAACCTGCGAGACTCACCCTACCCTGACAGCAGTCCTGAGCCCCTGGAGGTGGTGCCCCGCTCAGCTCAGCCCCCGGAGGAGCTGTACTACAGCTCCGGGAGGCCTGCCCTGGGCTCTCGTGGGGCCCCAATGCAGACCTTCTACCAAGCCCCACCCCGGAGACCAAGTGGGGAGGGACACCAGGCCCAAGAGCCTGTCCACAATGAGGGCGATGGACAGATGCAGCTGGTCACCAGCCTGTGACTGGAGGTTAAAGAGGAAGTTGGGGACTAATGTGATGGCCAGAGCCTCCTCCTAGCCCATCTCTCTCTCGGGTCTCTCCACTTTCTGCTTGTTTGGTTGCCTTTCTTTGTCTTGACTTTTATTTAACTAACATATGAGCAAACAAATTGACTTTCTGGGGGATACATGGCTGACTCTGCAGATGCAGGCTTTATCTTCAACCCTCCCCAGTCTTATGGAGATGAGGGATGGGTGTTTTTCCACAGAGTGTTCATCGGCTCTGTCTAACCCCAGTCGTCCCCAGTTCTTCTGGTACCCTAAGGCCAAGTCCAGCACTCTGAATGTACCAACCCACCCCTTTACCTTTTGGATTTTTCAAAACTTTAGAAACTTTGTTAAAGCTTTTTTTTTTTTTTTAAATGTAATTTCTCTTCGAGCCTGCCTCCGGAGATGGCGATATCATTTTATATTTTATCTCATTTCCCTTTCTTACCATCCATAAGTCTTTTTCAAGTCATCATTTGATAGGAGTAGTTAGCTGTGGAGACAGGGAATATAGTACACTATTATAATCTAAAATATGTCACACAGAAAGCTCTTCATTGTTGCCAAAAATATCTTTTATTGAGCCAGAACAGAAACTAGAACATTCACAAGGCAAACTCACGCACACATATATACTTTCACCCATCTACAAGTGCTCATTACTGAACATCAAAAGTAAAAAAAAGTACCCCGTCTAAGTAAAAGGGAGCAAGAGCTTTTGTTCCAAGCAGGCAGGGGGAGCTGATTTAGGGTAACTGCCTTCATTTTTGCGTGCTGTGAATAGACAGCTCTGTACAGCGGCGGAGTGGAGGTAAAGACAGAGACTGAGGAGGCACTGCACCACCCCTCCAGAACAGGAGACCCTGCACCCTTAAGACTGGCCAATCCTCTCCACTGTTCTCTTCGGTCGTTTGCTTTAGGCATTTTGAAAAGTTAAATGACTGTCTTGCTGTTGTTTTGAACAGAGTATTCAATTTGTTGGTCTACATCCTCGAGGGGCTGCGAGTGCGGATTGGTATTGCCCCCCTCCCCTTGTACTTTGCTGTTAGAGCCTAGCCAGTTGAAGTGGACTCGATCCCTGTGCGGTGCTGTGACAAGCAAGACTGTAAATGTCACAATCGCACCGGCCGACCAATTGGTATGACCGTGTACATAGGAACAACACATGAATCTACTTTATTCCTACTATGTAAATAGAGACACCAGATGATCAAAAGCAACAAAAAGTAATAAATACTATGAGAAATGACTTCTTGTACTGCAACAAACTGACAAAAGAAAAAAATAATAAAATGTTTTGGAGTTTGTGACCTGAATGATACACTCTATCTCTCTCCCCCATTGCTTGATCTCTCACTCTCTCGCCGTTCCAATAGTGTTTCACTAAAATTCCCTAGTGATCAAAAGGCAGTGGTAGAGAGAGAGAGATTAAGATGTGTAATAGGTTTTATTTATACAAATGAAAAATGGAACAAAAAAAAATCCTGGCACAATTTTTATGTGATATAATCCATTACATGTTGTTAATGCTTGACCTTTGACATTCCCTGGGTGGAATTGGCAAAGGCAGCGGGAGTGGGAGGTGCGGGGCAAGCGAGATAGATGTTGTCAAATGTCATTCTGTGCCTCACAAAGCACGATAAAGCATTGTGGGTGAACGACAGCATCCATAAAGTGATTTGGTTTGTTCTTGTATTATTTGGAAGATATAACCAGATTACGTACTTTTAACAACATGGGGTTTTAGCATGTATGATAATGATTTGCATTCAGAGAATATTGCATTTTGCTGTTTCTTAAAGATAGTTTCAGCATTACTCCAGAACCTAATGTGACAACTCCTTATTTTCCTGTGTGCATGTGTGTAAGTGCGAATGTATCCGGGAGCCTGGGTGTGTCTGATAAGTGTCTGGTTTGTGAGCGCGTGCGTATGTGTGTGTGCGTACACATTTGAAAGGCTATTTTTGTGACTTGACTTGAATGCACATCAGAGAAGGAGGGATACTCATCTCAGAGAGCTGCCATTACTTTTCTGCCTCAAATGGAAGTTGCTCTTACCGCTGCGTTCAGGTACAAGGAGGACAGGAAAATTCAGACTGCCTCGAGAGACAAGAGGTAACACTATAGCATGAAAATGACAAGCAGGGTTGACCGATCGCGAGGAACACGTTTCCAATATGCCACCTTATGCAAGCAAAATGAGCTGTCTAGGGAGAGCCACTTGTGAGACTCCTTTCATCTGGCTGAAATCTATTTGACCTTTTAAAAGGAAGAGTTTCCTTTCCTTTACCCTTTATTTAAAAGTATTTGTTATGGTTTATTTATCAGATTATATATCTATGGAATATTTATTTACATTGATTTATTCATGGCACTCTTTAACTATTGCCTCCCAAACCTGCAGCTACAAAAGAGTGTGATGTGTGGATACGACGTGAGCAGAAAATAGATGCATCCACTGCAGTGTGACATTTGGCTAGGGCCTGAGTGTCCCACTTCTAAGAGAACCCAAAGGACAGCTTTTTAGCTAAGGCTCCTGGGGCTGAAAGCGAGCGAGAGAGGGGGTTAAAGACAGATAAGGGAAGGGGATTACACGGATTTGCCGCCGTTTTTCCTTGCTATTCTGATTATTTGTGTAAGTAACATTGTATGGGACACAGATCGTGATGAGGCTCAAAGGAAAAGGTTGCGGTATCATCACTTGAGCCATAGGGGAAACATGTGCAATACTGGTCTGATGATACATGCGTCACTTGGATTTGTAGCTTCAGAGCTGTCGGTTTACAAATGAAGAGACAATATGGACATGTGTTCGGCTCTGCTGCGGCGCGGGACTTGTGGCTGAATTAGCGGTGGGGGCTCGGTATCATAGTAGCACTCACTGGTCAACTGAGGACAACTTGAATGTATTTTAACAAGCAAGACTGAAGATAAAACAATTCACTCCAGGGTGGAAGTGTTAATGGGAATCTCAAGATGGCCATCATTATCCGTATCCTCTTTGTTCTCAACACCATCATCATTATCCTACTCTCATTGTATTTGATATAACTTGCTGATGCTGATCTCCAGTGTTCAGCTGGGACTCGCCCCAGGGGGAAACGCTGTTTAGACAGACACTCCCTTTGCGAAGAGGAATGTGCGTCACCTTGGGCCTGCTTCTCTCTCTTTTTTCTTTTTTTTTTTCCAGCACTACCCAGGGCCCTCCCCCCAAAACTCATCCACATTTTAATATCAATCTCAGTGGACTCCATTAGTGCAGCACTTCTTTGAGAGTGTTAATTTGTTTTGTCAAAAGCTTTGTTTATCCCAGATTAATATCTCAATAAACAGTGGAGGGCTGCACTGCTGTAAATGATGGTGATTATACAGGAGAAGGTTCGCGGCCCACGCTGTCGGATGGAGGCTCTCACGATGGGAGTTTCTTCACCATTCAAAGCCCTTCAAACCTCTGATTACAATAATAACACAGTGGGTACTAATTTATTGTTGTGAACTCACTCTCGCTCACCTCCATTCTCTTGTTTTCTGTCTAGATTTGCAAACCTTCCATGCCAGTGGCAGGCCTGACGTGTGAGCTTTAGTGGTTATGTGGGAAGTTGTTTAAAAGGTTGGATGCCCAACCTTTGACACAGTGCTGTTTCACCCCTGCAGCTTGTGCCATTGTTCAGTCTATCATTAGACAGCGGTCCCAGCAGGACTTCAGTCTGTTCACTCACAGTTGACCCATTCACACGCAGACATTTTTGTGTGGACCATATCACACCAGGAGGGCGGTACAGAAGCGGCAGGACAGCGGTGTGTGAATTCAACAGCGCCAGAGGAGCAGAGGGTCATTATGTCTGCAAAGACTGGCCCGTGAGGAGGACTGAGGAGGGACAGCATCAGCAGAGATGTCACAGATGTCACAAATATATAGCCATAGGCGGTGAGAGAGGGAGGGACGGCTGGTGAGAGGGGTTTGCAGTGAGGCTGTGCAGGAGCGTATCTGGAGATAAGGAGATGGATGTGCTACTTTGTTTCAGATTGCTTTCTGACGGTGGTTTGCAGACCAGAAGTTATTACTTTATGGTTTAAATTGATCAAGCTGGCATGTCAGATCTCAAGTTCATTCATGAAACAAATCTGCCTGTGATGGAAAGAAAGATGATGGGATTGTTTGAGCTAACGGATGCTTCCTTTAACAAAAAAAAAATGTGAAAATGAAACCACTGCCGCATCAGCCAATTAAAGCACGATTTTTACAGTGCCTGCAAATGCACCATGATTTTCCTAAAGAGATTTTTAAAGAGCAAATGTAAACAAATCATATGGTAGTACTATTTTGTTATTGATTTCTTCTTCTCCACATGACTCCTTTAAAGTAGTTACTAAGACTCTTTAGAGGTATTGGATGAACACAATAATGAACTTTTGCTCTTTAACTTTTGTGTTGAGTATGTGTCTGTGGAGCTGTGCCAGCATTTCAGGAAAGTTCTGATCTTTAATACACAGCGTGGTACCAGCAACACCCGGGGCTCCTGGACAACAAGGGTTTCTCCAAACGATTAAACATGTTGAGATTATAAGGTTCAAGATTAAAACAATTGACACAGCTGGAGCAGGCTGAATCTGTCTTTTTCTTTCTTGCTTGAGGTTTGGGCGGAGTTGAACAGTTCCTACATGCACCTGTTCATGGCTGTAGTAATCTCAATCCATGAGCATCCATGGGACAGGCCAAAAAAATTCAGCCCCATGTGGTGTCTGTCACCAGATGTATAATATCTGGCTTCAGTGGTTATGGATGGGATATCCTGATGATCATCTGAGAGCTGTATTAATTAGCTCAGTACAATGGAACTTGGTCAGTATTACACATACCTGAAATGCTTAACATTAAGGAGGTAAATCATTGGGTGCTAGTGGTTATTACATAGCAAGCTATATGGCAGCGTGAGCACTGACATTGTGCCATGTGGGGTTCTACATATAGCACCATATCTAGAGCTTTCTGTGATTTTTCTATGAAATGGATAATTTAATATGTACTGCTGAGACATTTGTAAACTGAGGTAAATATAACACTTTGGTTTTCTTTTAGGAATCATGTTCATTTGTCTTATTTGATTTTTGTTTTCTCACACTCATTGCTTTGATAGCTGTTTGGGCCAAAGGGGATGATTTTCTGTGAGTGTTTCCATCATTGCAGGTCAAAGCGACCTTGTATCAGCACATATTAATAAAAAAAACTATTTAAAATATACACTGTTCATGCTTGAAGGTTTCTTGGGGAATGTCTTGAAGGAGCTGTACTGTGGTGCACACTTGTGTGTATGTGGTTGTGCACTGATGCACAGCATAATTGCTTCTGTACTTGTGTATGTTCCAGCGTGCTAAAAGAGGTAACCAGCAGAGAGAAATTGTTATTAATCTTCCGCTTTTCTATATGCATATAAACTTCAATATATGGTTCAAACTGAAAATGAAAAGATGTCTTTAAGCACTAATACAGTGGCTATGTTTTATTCATGGGCTATCTTGCAGGTTGCAACAATATTGTGCTGTTCATTTGAGAACCAGAGGAAGCAGGGGATTGAAGCCAGGCAACCCAGCCCCTTCCTGAGTCAGCCCCTTCCTGAGTCAGCTCCCCTTTGAACCACACAGTATGTGCACACCATTTGACCTGGTGGCTGGCATGATGATTTTGTCAAATGCTGCTGTGTCCAAAGCATATTTGTGAATGATCAAAGACATGCAGAAAGAAGCAAGCTGTCAGTTTAAGAGGCAAAACTCAGACTCCTGGTGTTTGGACAGCTGCTAATAAAGGTCCTGAGGACTGATCCTATATTTGTCTGCAGAGAGCAAGGCTTTGTTGCACTACAGTAACCCCGAGTGAGTATTACCAGACTCCAGTGGTGCTTTAAACCATTTCATACGTATGTGTATGTACATGCAGACCAGTGGGCATACTTGCTCTGCTAGAGCCGGCTTTACAAAGCATCAGTCAAGGTTAATTAATCATACAGTGTGGTGTGATCCCTGATGTAATCATTTAATAACTGCAGTGTGAGTATAGATTACTGACTTTTGAACGCAACACCGTTTGCTGGCAGCAGTCTAGTAAGCCACAGCAGCACACAACATTAGACAGCCTTTAGCACACTCCAGAGCCAACTACACATTGTGATCAGCTACATCTGTCAGGTATGACACACTTAAGTGTCTGGGTTATTGCAGCCCATTTACTGCAGCTTCTCTTAAGCCCACTTATCCCCAATGTGTGATCAGTGTTCAGCTCCTACTGAGCTTTGTTTCCTGACTGGTCGTAATCCTTTTCACAGTGAAGACCCATTGGTGACTAATATCGAATGATTATGTGCACCCATCCATAATTATAACATATCTGCAACTTTACCTTGGCCGTTACCTTTTTTTCTTACATCATACTGTATGTCATACATGTATGATGACCCACCCCCAACCAGTCCACCCATCTGCCCAGCCCCTACCTCGCTCCTGTCCTTTCAGTGAAACTCCCTGAGAGGGGGACGCTCTAAAGCCTTGACCATTCAATCACCCTCTTTTCACTGTTGCTACAGTAACACTTTCACACACTAACATATCAAACACGAGCAACAAAGCCTCTAACCCTAGCCACATTCACTTCCTGGCACTCAGTCTGTCTGAAAGGTAAAAAGAGGCTTTTTCAAGGTCATTGCACATTTAGAGAAGCTTAAAATAGAGTCCGATATTGACAAAACAAGACTCACAGCAGCTGTCAGCAGATCCCAGGAGATAGAGAAAAGAGATGTATTAAGTTCAGTCTGAACTGCTCTGTGTTCATGCGTTAGTGTAATTACTACCATACATCAAGCCACAGGGGCAACCAGTTGTTTAAGTGCTGTAACATACAGTATATAACACTTAAATTATCAAGTGAAGTGCAGCGCGCTTAATATCCCTGTAGTGGTTCATTACAAATCAGAGCACTATGTTAGAAAACAGTGTTCAGTCCAAAAACCCCACAATGACTGCACTGCCACAGCACTGTGACGGAGGCTTGATCTATTGAAGAGCATGTTTAGCTCCACCCACAGTTACGGATCATAGAAAGGTCATACGTCTAAATATATTTTGATGGTGATGGAAGTTAGAGCAATCTGAAATACACAAGCATTAACTGTGTTGCCATTACTCAACAAAAGTAATATAACTTGTAAATTGCTACCATTACCCCAGTGGCAAAGGACTTGTGAATATTTACTGCCCCCTTGTGGTTTAATGCTGAAAAGTGTTGCTTTGAATAGGAAACCAGGAAAAAACACTCAATGAAACAGTCAAATCCAAGTTAGAATTTATTTCAAACTTGAAGGACAAGAATTTTTTTTTTACATGAATGTTAAGGCAATTATCACACTTAAACTAACCTATGCAAAAATGACAATAGTTTTTCCAAAAAAAGGAAGAAACTTATAATTTCTGATTAAAATGTGCAGGGAATTAACTAATGCAAAATAAGCTATTATTCAGAATTTGGGAATAGATGCATGCAATGATAGTAGAGGAAAGGAAAGCTAACTAATATAAACTCAAAAAAAGAATATATATAGAGAGAAAGACACAGAGCAGGCTATGCATTATGATAATTATCATAATAAAGCCACTAATTATAATCATTTATAATATAATATCATTTAATTTTTGGTGGGGTTATACATATTTATATGCACTTTAACAGTATACTTGTATTATACCGTTATATATCATGTTATTACTTATTTATTATATAGATAATGTTAACATAGTGTTGTGCCACTGTTGTATATGTGGTATGTTTGCTAGCATCTTGGTCCACCCATCCTTTGGTCAAGTCAAGCTGTTAAAATAACGAGTAAGAAATCTCCCACTGTGCAGTATTTTAAATTAATCTACTGTCTTCTATTTTATTCATCAAGCCATAATGTAATTGTTACTTTACTTTTACCAGTTTGTGCCAGTTACCGCAATTATCTGGCAAATAATTATTGCTCGTCAGAAAAGAACGACCCTAATGAATATTATCTGATCGGCTGTATTGAATTATTGCCTAAATTTGTTTATGCAAATGAAAAAAGATATGCACATTAAATACTTTTAAATGTGATGTAATCACATAACACAGTGAGATCATATA
>NW_024582696.1:211343-234175 GCF_018398535.1 Haplochromis burtoni | reverse complement strand
AAATTTTTAATTTATTTATATTAGTTATTTTTAACTAATATTCAGCTAAAAATATATTGCAAGTTTGTACTTTGCAAAAAATATTGTAGGTTGAAAGTAATCATTTAAACAAAATGCTGGACTTGATCCCAAAGGTAATGCAAGCAAACATACATTGTGACAATGTCTTATAATAATTATTATTTAAATAGTATATGCATTATTATTATTATTATTATTATTATTATTATTATTATTACTATTCTTATCATCATTATTATTATATTGTTGTTGTTGCTATTGGTTACTTCTTGTTCCTACTTCTTGTATTTCTTGTGACTCCACGTCAGTGTTCTGCAACAAAAAAAGAAAAGAAAAAAAAATCTCTCTTAAGAACAACAAAACAAAGAGAGGATATAATAAAAAAAAAGTACAAAGGAATCTTCCTCCTCACCGGTACAGCTGAGCACCTGCTGACTCCGTCTCGGTCAAAGCCAGCCTTGTTCGCCAATGGTCCGGCTTCACCTGTCATGTCAAAACTGGAAGTGTTGGAGACAGAAAGAGAAGGAATAAAGACGTGAACCTCTTCCCAGTTACAGCACAGCTCACTTTCTGAGTGGGTGTCAGACAAGCTCTGATGTTCAGCCTGGCCTTTTGACATTTGGGATGTGTAGGCAGAGACCTGTTAGTAAAGTTAGTCCCGACAGTGGAACATATAGCAGCAATAGGCCAAATTAAACAAGGTATGAAGGAGACTGGAAATTGGAAAATCACACAGATTTCTTCTCAGTCATAGTTACTATGTGAGAGCTCAGTGGCAGCGCAAGCAAGCAAGTCTCACCGTTTACTGGTTAGCAGTGGTTGTCCTTCAGTCTCATCATGTTCTGCACGATTACCAGCAGCACCTCCAATGTCCAGTTCGCTGAAGATGAAGAAGCATTCACAGCCATTATCAAATGGGCGTGATAAACCCTCAGGGTAAGCTACTCAATTCTCTATAAAGTGGTGCATGTGTACGCATAAATGTTGCAAAACTGTCTGTTTTTTCATCTTTATTGCTGTTGGTTACATCGTTTTATAAACGCATGATGGCATGCAGTTTAAATGTATGCTGGTTATTATTTTTGTATGTTACTAACACCTTTGATCATCATAACATGCAAACAGCCTGAACCGAAGCTATTACAATCTCTTAAGATCTAAAACAAGAAACAAAAATGTGTTCTGCTTTGATTTAAATCATCACAGACTTACCTAATGTTTTGTCCTTTGTCGCTATTCACCCCTCCTGGTTCTTTCTTGAAGTTCCTGAAGGAGATAGGGGTTATGTAATAGTACACACTGAAGGGAAACATAAAAATATGATAGAAACTTGCACCCAACCAGAGACAAAAGTGTACCTGTTCATAGAGCGGTGATGAGAGATTCTGCTAACATTGTGGGTACTGATGTCTCCACTGCAAAACAAATAATAGATAAGGATGCCACAAGAAAAAACAGCATTTACTTGACATAAACCTCAAGAACAAAATAGGCTCTAGGCACAATAACAAAAAAAAAACAAAACCCAATTCTCATTCTCACTTTTTAGTTAGCTGAATTCTCTCTGTGCTCAAGTTGCGGTCCACGCTGGGGGATTGAGGAGTATTGACATCAGCCTCAGTGCTATGCAGACAAAGGTAGCTTTTAGCACATTAGAGTCTAGACTTCACATTGTTATAAGAAAGCACAGACACAGACAGTGTCTGGACTGAAAGATTAAAAAGAAGGTTATAGTGGATAAAGTTTTAATGCTAAAGTGACAGGCTAACCTTTGAACAACTACACATTCAAGTGCAGTGCCTTGCTCATTATCTATACGCTGTCCAGGGGGAGCTCTGCAGAAGAGAAGAATGGCAAAGAATAAATAACAAAGTATCAAAGAACAATAAAAATACAAAACAGAAGCAATAATTAGAGCCTGATAGAAATTCATTGTCACCAAGCTGTGGTAAAACGTCACTTCCTTCATCGGGTCTTAAAAGAAGCATTTTCTAAATTAACACCGGTGACATCAACGGGCATCCAGTTTAAATGAGTTTATTTAACATTAAGTGTTAAACAAAGTACAATGATTATTGTCAATGATGTGGCCCTTTTTAACTTTTAATATTCATTCATTTTTATATGTTAAGTTGGAGGCACTGAAGGGGATTTAACTACCTGTAACACAAATACATTCACATACTTTCTGGTAAGCATTTATCGAATTTCCCAGAGGAACCCACCCGAGGGATTAATAAAGTTCTATTTTATCTTAAGCAGGTAAGCTGAAACATGCAGTATGTTAAAAGTAAGACAGACCTAGTTTCTTGTCCCTCTCCTGTCTTTTGGAGGCAAGTCAGTAGGTACATTATAAACCCAGAAACACTGGCTTCACTGTGCTGCTGCCTGAACAAAAAGAAGCATAAAAAAGTTATTAAACTTTGCAAAACATTATATAAGTTAATCTGTAACATGGCAATAATAATTTGATTTTTTTCAGGCCATAGAACTCACTCCAGATGTGCTTTCCAGTTGTGGAGAAGAAGACCAATCCCAATTATGATTATGATTATCCCTAGAATGGCTGGCAAAATGTAATCTGTATTAACACAAAACACTTGAGTTATAATTCATTCACATCCATTTATAGTACTAACAACAGCTATGCAATAAAGCAATAAAATGAGCACACGGGATCCACTCACAGATGAGGGTCGGCAACGCCTGTGACTCGTTGGGATCGGTCTTAATTGGAGCTGTGACATCAGCTTAAGAAAAGGAGATGATTGATTTGTGCAGTATATTATGTAAACATGAGGCATTTTTTTTTTAAATTTGAAAACATTTATTAATGTATTCTAGTATAAAAATAGGTTGCCTTACCAATAATTTTGAAATAGGTGCAGTGTTCTTTGACAAAAGGCTTTCCCTAAAAAGAAACAGAGGAACGAGTTAACATTTTAGATTTACCCCTAAACAGGACTTTCTCTGATTTAATTCATACAAGTACCTTCCTCAATCCATCAGGAACTATGCTTTGAATTGTGATGTCTCTGCACTTCACTGTCGTCACTGAGTTGTTGTCCATGTGTACAACTTCAGATGACAACCTAATGGAGGGTGGATTCCGCAGTTCAGCATGGCCAATACTTGTCTGTTGGGAAAAGAAAAAGAAATAAACGGCAAAGGTGTACAAATACTTTGTAACAAAGTAACAAAGTACAAAATACTTATTACTTATATTATACTGTTACAATTTTCAAGTATACTTTGTGTATTCATTTTTCTGACCCCTTTTTACTTTTACTCATTACATTTTAATACAAACATCTGTACTGTCCACTCCAAACATTTTCAAAACAGGCTTGTTACTTTACGCGTAACACATTTGAGGGAAATTTTTGTTCCCCAGCACTGCACACCCACAATCATTAAACCAGTCTGATGGGAAAAAGGCAATCATATTGGTGTAGCTATCACACAGGGATTTGGGGAAGAAATATATGCAATTTATGCATCATTTATAAATCTACTGGACCTTAAATTAGAAATGTTGTGATTCTTTTCTCCTCACTGCGCCACTACAAGCGATTTTAGGGTTCCCCCATCTCCCGAATCCCACTGTAATCCCCAACTATAGTCACTGTTCTGTTTATGTATGGAGGCCAAATAAAAAGAAAAAAAGTTTGCATTCACATGTACTAATATTCATTTATTTATGTATTTATTTATTATTCAAAGACCTGCGTTTTATTTTCTTACTATGAGTACATTTTACACTTATATTACGTATTTAACACAGATCTGTGTATTTCTACAAAACCAAATAATATCTGTACTTTTGCCCCCTCTGATGAAAGTTTGGCTGCCTTTGTACGTAAAGTAGTGGTTTACACATTCACTTCGCAAGCTTGGGGACTCGGCAAATCAAATAGATCTACCTGTTGTGGTGTAAAAGGGAGAAGCCTAAAGTGCTTTCACTTAAAAGTCTGAAAGAGGCCAACCTACCCCGTTGTCGTAGACATAAATCTTACTTCCCTCGGGAAGTGATCCATGTTTGAACGTGAATCCACCGAGGGTTTTAATGTCGGCACAAGAAGCATTTATCTGATGACATGCTGCGAGACAGTAATTAGGGAACCGTAAAGTTAATTGTATTTTAAAGTTAAGCAAGAAGAAAATGAAAAGCAAACGGAAACATTAAGTAAAGAACCAGGAAACGATGACGCAGATGTTGCGAGAAGAAAAAAAGAGTGAAAATAAGATATTGGTTATAAAGAAATACGTATTTACAATGCTGCATCACTTACCTAATGATTTCCCGGTGAAGAATAGAATTGGGAAAATCAGGCAGCTTCTAGTAAGCATTTTTCGAAGACAACCGAACCTAAAGCAGGAAGTTCGTACAAGAAAATTTGAAAGCCCAAAATCGAAATTTAACCAAGGACAACTATTTTTAGAGTTAATCGCTGGCGGTGCCTTAAAATACACACAAAAATTTATAAAGGCCAGACGGGGCTTTTTGTATATTAGACACGTACCTTCAAAAAATCTTCTCGATCGCTTTGTGTAAAAAAAAGGAAGTTCTAATCGACCGGTCGTCCACTTTTACACTTCGAACAAGACTGTAGGCCAACTTTAAACCACAGTACAAGTTGCCATCAAGTGCGAGATTTACCAAGACTCTGTCCCCACTGACTTCAAGACAAGGAAGCTCCTTCTCTGAGACAGCATGCAAAGCGGAAGTAAGATTGCCGAGGACTAGTGAGTGTCAGAACCATTATCCAGGATGAAACAACAAAGATCTGTGAGTGTATCAGGAAGATGGCCACAACTGATCATGCGTTTAGTGAATACTTCAAACAGCAGAAACCTGGAAAAATAAGGAACAGGAAGTGGAACCATCATGGGTGGACAGGCCCCTGCATTGCGTCACCATTCGAGAAATCCTACGAATGGCACGAGAAAGCTGAACTGAAAGACAGCACAGACACGCTAATCATGGCAGCAGAGGAACAACCTCTACAGGCCGTAATGATATATGTAAACTGACCAGAGATAGCAACATCAAAAAGGAGGAACAAAAGGAGCTAGGGAAATACCAAGGGCTGAGAGAGAACTAGACAAGATGTGGAACATGAAAGCAACAGTGACCCCAAAATAAGAAAGTGCTCATGGTCATGGTATTGAGATTTCCAAAAAAAAAAACAAAAAAAAAAACAGGGGGATTTGTGTTTCTAAATATATGCAGTGATTGAGGGGTCTAAGGGTCTTCTTCTGTGTCTGAGTGTAAAGTCAAACAACTTATAGTTCAGCTAAAGGTGTTAAAGCATTTTTTTTATGTACGTATGGTTATTTTTGAAACTTTTTAGCTCTTACTAACCTAAAGTATCTGTAGTACCTGAGTCATTATTCATTGGTGAAAGTGGTAGCATTCAGTAAATAGAAGGACATAATATCCCAGCTTGAAATTTGATCTCTTTGGGACCATATTGGAACTTATTCCAGCCCAGAGGTGACCTGAAACCCTGGGCTGAAAAACAAAAAAAACAAAACAAAACAAAAACAGACCAGCAAGGCAAATTGCATTACTTGGTGAAAAGGTTGTGTGTGGTTAAAAAAAGAACCTTGTAATTTATGTTGCAGATCACTTTCCTTGAAACTGTGAAATATATAGTCTCAGTGGAAGATGCACTCTCTGAGTGCCCTTCTCATTTGCAGTTTTGCACACTAAACACAAGGGGAGGCCCTAGCCATGTGGGTCAGACACACTGAACAGCCTGTCGTGAAGTGACATGAAATCACCACAGAGGGTTACCTTCATTATAAACAAAGCTGAAAAACATAAGACATCAAACATAATTGCTTACATGTTGTAAGTCAGTATGAGTTCTGTATTTTAGCAGGATGCTTTTACCATACAAACGGATACATTTGAAAAATTTGTGGCTAAAGTTATCCTAGTGTAATCTTTGGAAATTGTTAGTGGATGGAGTCCTCCCAACATATTGGAACCATGAGACAACAGAGGCCTCAAAAAGGCCTCTGTCATTTCACTTTCATGCAAACACACAGAGACACGGTGCAAAGATAAAGCAGAGGCCGCCATGGTGCAGCATGCTTCATTTGCACTGCATCTTCTCTGGTCCACTGAGAAAACACAGACTATATTCTGTGTCACTCGATACGGGCCCCTCTCTCTTTCTCTCCCTCCAGATCTGTCATCTTCTACCATCTCCTAACCTCTCTTTTACCCTGCTCCATTTATTACACGGCAATAATTCGCCAGCATATTCTAGCAAATTTCAAAAGCACTGTGGAGTTTTCACCTTAAACATAATTATGACATTGGCTTCAGTGTGGAAAAATCTAAAGGGACAGTGAAGATGAAGAAATTTGCTTATTAGCCAGTTTGGCGTAACTAACTAGCTTAACTCTGCATCACTCTTCATCACCTCTTGACTACATCCTTAATGAATAAAGATGACAGCATCATAGCGGGCATGAATGAAAGAGTAAATGAACTTGGCTCAGCTCCCTTTGGGGGGAAATGTGTAGAAGCGAACTTGTCCAATCATCTGATCCATTTCCCGTAAATATCAAGTGACAGTGGGAGGGGTTGGATATTCTGCTGTCCCTCTATATCCATGGAGCCTCTGCATAAACACAGCAGAGCAGAGATGACGCAGGACAGCCTGCAAACGCACACAAAGCTACAAACATGGCCATATGACACGGGTTTGCTCTTACAAACATCATGCATCTAGGTCTGACATCTCACTGAATAGATTCCAGACAGTTAAAATGGGATTTTTAGTGTGAATCAGTGATTACAGTACTGCTGCTTGAGTCATCTGACTGCCCGTCTGAACTTTTCCCTTCTTGCTCCGTTCATAAAAGCCGTGATGAGAGATAAACAGCTTTCATCTTGCTGCATAAACTAAATACCATCTCTTCTGTTAAGGGTAGTTCTGTTTTGCCTCTTTTTAGCAGACTGTTTTCAAGAGCAAAAGAAAAGGTGCAAATCAGCCTAATTAAAATGCAGTTTATTATTCTAGACCTCGGGTTAAAACAAAATCTGAGCACACTATGGGGTGTGTGAATTGTGGAGTCAAAGCTGAGGCAAAGCGACATCCCAAGAATCCTGAGTAGGTCTGAAACAATAGTGCTGGCTGCTCAGTACCCCACTTGTGTTTGCATAGCTCCACAACGGTTTTAAAATACCCCCACAGTAAACCGAAACAGTATATACTATATAGACTAAGAGTAACTGCTTTTAAGACAACAGTATCATGTTCGCAATCTTACTAGTTATATTAGCCAATCATAGTTTAAAATCACAGACATCTACATGGCATTTTCCATTTTCCTGGGTTTAAAAGGGAAAGCAAAGAGTCAGCAGGGGTGTATTCACATAAAATGGCAAAAAGTATCATCTCTTATTCTCAGTGCAAGACCAAAGGAGAGCAAAGTTTGGAGAACTAGCATGTTGCGCTGGGATTGCTGCAAAACTTTAGTCTGTCCATTTGGCTCAGTGTGAAGCCTGAAACCCCCACTGGGACAGGTTTGATATCACAGAAGGAAATCTGCACACTGCCAGCACACCAAACACCTCAACATCAACACATACTCCCCTACAGAGAAATATGTGCACAAATATGACATCCATCTCGTTATTTACAGTGTAGTTATGTATCACTGTGCTCTGTAATACACAAGCATGCAACGAGGTTACATAATGGCACTTCAAAAACCAACAAATGAACAATTATCTAAAGTAAATTTGCAAATCTAAACAAATATTCTTCACATGTGAAATGAATGAAGCTGTCACTGGAATATATGACTACGCTTAATCACACGGCCTCACACAACGTTCTGCACACCCAAACCCACTTTCTACAATGTGCGCATATTAAAGCCCCTTCCACAGTCAGCCAAAACCACAGCTCCCCTTTGCAGAGTTTGGTAAGATCAGGCACAGCAACCTGATCCTACTGAGAAAGTCTTATAAAAGGAAGCAAATAAAATGATCCAATAAAAAGCACCTCTCCTCCACACTGCCAAACCTCATATATCTGGCAGATGTTTGCTTACATTTAAATCTCAGCCTGAGGGCCTATCAGTATTCTAATACAAAAGCTTAGTGGACCTGCGTTGGGCTACGCCACGCAAAACAGTCGCAGCACAGCATGCTATGATGCACAGCAGCTTTTGTTCACATGGTGCTGAAGCACATGTTGCGCAACTTGGACAGGCTCTATAACTGCAATATGTTTTCCAGCCAAATCTCCTGAGAGGGATCGCTGTCAGAAAACAAACCCCTGTTTGAGGCATGGCCTCCAGTTGAAGTTGTTCAACTCCTGCTTTTCTCTGTGTACTTCTCTCCCATCCTTACTCTGTGTATTCTTCTCCGCTTTCCCTCTCACTCCACTCACTCGATCTAGTGTCGACTCTTTGCTCTCCTTCTCCCCTGTGTTTCTTTTTTCTGCGCTCTTCATTTCCCCCCCTTGTGATTCGCTGCTGGGGTAACTCAGGATTCTTAGTATTTGGCTGGGCAAACCCAGGGCAAGCGTGTCTTGTTACAGCAATCGAGGCTTTCTGATAAAGCTGTGCATTGTGAAGGATAATCCCTCAGAAACAATCAGGATTTTTATATCCTGCCCTCTGTTGTTTCTGTAGCCTCACACACACACACACACACACACACACACACACACACACACACACACACACACACACACACACACACACACACACACACACACCGTACGTCACACACAGCATCCGTACATGCACATAGTACAACACATTTCACAAACACTACCATTTGTTCTGGGACACACACGCACAAGCACATTTACAAGCACTGGCATGCACTGCACATTAAATGGACTCCTGAGAAAGTATGCAAGAAATTCACATCAAATTACCCATTCGGTTAATTTTGTTTAGAAGCTGCTCTCTGTACTGTTCCCTGTGATTCACAACAGTATCCAGCCTTTCTTGGACACACTGTGAATGGAGTATCTGGGGTCGGGGATTTGTAAACAGGGGGCTGCTGGTTTGCTTTAAAATGTCAGTTAAGTCCATATGTCTATCAGTGTCATGTTTGGTTAGGCCAGCTCTTGTGTAGCTGTTCACACTTGGCTGATCCTTATTGTTAAATAAGCAAAGCCTTGTGTTTGGCTGTGCTGCGGATCAGCGAGGCACTCACCTGAAAAACTGGAGAGAGAATGGAGAGTAGTACAGCAGAGCACTACATAGAAGGCACATTTTAAACCATTTAAAGTTTCTCATTAAAACCAGTGTGCCACTTGGCCATTTTCACAGCAGCTACTTTGACACGTAGCAGCTTAAAAAGCCCACATTAACATTAACAATGGATACGTGTCATTTAGATGCCTTACTTCCAGGGCTCTGGTACCTTAGCAGGATATTCAGATTGAGTGGTGCTGCCATTTGTGTTATTAGTTCACCTTTGAATTTTCTCCTCTACATGTCAAATATTTATGGTGGGGGAAAAAAAGCCAGTTTTCACTCTTAAGTTTTATGGTGTTTGAATAGCACTCAGTTCAGTGAAATCCATGAAAGCAGGTGATTCACACCTTCAACAAGTTAAGTGTAACCACATTACATTTTTAACATTTTTCAACGTGCCACTTCTAGCCAGTTGTTCAATGTCTAGACAGGTAGATGCCTCTGTGATTCCTGGCCTGGGATCATCTGCCTGTCACTGCCATCAGTCCTCATTTTCCAGCAGGAGGTTTTTTCTCCTGGCTTTTCCACCGCTGTCATCATCTGCCACCAAACCAAGGGGAAGGAGAAACATAATTATAGGACAGAGGCAAAGAGCAGAGTTGTAACTGTCAGACTGACACTGTTCGACAATTACATGAAATAACTGTAAACAATCCATCGTAAAAGTGCGTGCAGTCCATCTGTTGTCCGGTAGTGTTGGGGAGGGAGGAGAGGAAAAAGCTTTCATTTCAAGAGATGCTTGAGACACAAATTACAAAAGAAGATAAGACCATGCGACAGATATGATAATGAGTCACTGCTGTTGCTGAATATAATATCAGCTTCTTACTGTACTCTAATGAGTGTCCTCAATCTGCCAATTATACACAAGCTTTCCTTGGCAAGTGATGCTAGTGGATCAGTATTACACACACAAGTTACTCACAAGCTCACCTCAGTCATAACTAGGAATTAGAAGAATATTGCCTGTGTGCTTGCTCATTAAACTAGTGGCACTAAGCTATCATCATACTTACATGCACATAAAATAGATGAAAGGATACACACATACACACTGGGGCGCGAAGACAGAGAGGCCTACACTGTACTTAGCAGTTTCCTGAGCACCAGCGAGTGCCTTTCATTTGCTCCCTGAGGTACTGCAGAGCTGCGTGACCTCAGCACCTCAGGTTTTTAATTTTCACTCGTACTGTCCACACTACACTGCTTCACAAATAGTGTAATTCTTTCTCTTTACTGTTTAATCCTGCACTGACACATAGTAATCCTCTCGTATGAGATAGTTTAACAATGTTCTTCACAGAAGCCACATTAAGTAAAATAGAAGGTGTAAGGAGTCTATGGTGGATTATGATAGCATGTGTAAGGCAAGGAGTGAGTCATGGCCTAAATGAGCTTTTAAAAACAAGCCAATGTGTGTATGTGTAAACAAACCGAACTCATACAGAGATATTATTGCATAAATGAAGGCAATGACGTGATGTATATTCCCCCAGCGTGTTTTCTTCACACCAAGTGATATCTCATGTGAGACCAGCTCCCTAGACCTGTAGTGGTGAGGTATAACATGCATCCAGTGTTACTTAACTGATAAATGAGCTGTTGCATGATTCCACTGCGCGTACCAGCAAAGACTGAGTGTTATGTCACCATCATATTACCGCCACTCGCAAATGTGCGTGCTGCAGGAGGCTGAGCGTGTTGACCTTGAAACCCAGGATCCTCCTCCTTCCCACCTCTCTGCTGCGGTCGTCGTCACTGACACCTCACAAGTCTCGACTATTGTTTTTAGACGAGAGATGTTGTTTTTACATTCCAGTCTGTCTTCAGGAACCAAACACTCATCCACACGCACACACACTCACTTAGCATCCCTCATTCTTCAGGCGGCAAAACAAAACGGTTGGCTATCTCTATTGACAACAGGTCTTGTCTCGACCCTGTTAGATAAGTTTGTTTTATTGGAGAATGTTTTGTCAAAGTCCACCCGGCTTGTTATGACTGTGAGCTAGATTTTTACATGTCAGATTTATCCATCTAGAATGGGCATGTACTTTAGGTTTGTTTTATAGATGACACAGATAATGAGAAACAAGTAGATCCCTGGCTGAAGACTCCTCCACCTCAGAAAAGAGGAGCTCCAGGTAACCAAGGGCATCCTAAGCTTAACACTAAAATGAACTCAACACACATTACGATGGGTGGCCTTTCCGATGTGTTGTGCTCTTTTAACTCTTCCTTGCTTTTGCGAAGACAATAATATGACCTTTAAAATGGTAAATAGTGGCTTAAGGGCAAGTTATAAGCTATGCGTATAATAATGCAGAGACCACATTGCTGCTTTTGAACAAATATACGTATGAGGAATCCCGTGTTCATTTATTATTTAGCAAAGCTAACAGGAAAAAAGGGTCTCAGTAGGCAGGAGCTTGTTTTTTGACTCTCTTTTAATAGAGCCCTTTATAAAAGTCTCCATGTGTGGTTACCAGTTCATATAAGCTTCAAAAAATAGTGAATCTGAGCTCCAGTGCTGTATAGTTAGGTGCATAACAGTGCCAGGATGTGACAAGGGGTGCTATCTTCATCAGCCGCCACGATTACGCTGATCTCGTCAGATATTCCATGCCTTATCTATGTGTACATATGTGCCTGACTGATAAATAAGGTATGCATTTTGCTTTCATGCATCAAAGGGAATGCACACTAACATAGGTTTTCCCATTTGGGAGTGATTGCACCCAGCTGTCCACCTGTAGGTCCTCATTAGTACTTTGTGGATCAGTTTAAGTGTTGATTTCTTAGCTCACTCAGTGAGTCAACGTGGCTGGGCACATCTTAATCCCTGAGGAGCACAGAGAGAGAGGGAGAAGAGAGGAGAAGCAAGACAATTTATCTAAGTGGGAACAGGCAAAGTAATGTTTTTCATAAACTCACATCAGGACACGATGTGCCTAATGGCTACAGCTTGTGCATTCACTCACTGTCATTACTATAGGAGATTTAAAAATGCGCATAGCAGCGAGGCTGGGGGGAGCAGGCCTGAACTCAAGCACACTAAAGAGCCCATTAATCCTTTTTAATTCTATTAAGAATTGGACTACAGCTGGATAAGAGGCCAGCGGAGTTCCAGAGACTAAGTCGGTAATGCCTCGGAGACGTATGGTAAATACTTAACGAAAACTCATATGCAAGGAAATTTCTTTTCCTCTTTACAAACAGTTAAGTCAATTTTCACTCCTAAGCAGCTTTTACTTTGTAGTAAACAAAGACAGGTTACATTAGTTCTGCGAAAAGAGATATTTCGTATCTCCATTAGGCACCAAGGGCTATTTCATCACTTCAAATATGGGCCCATAGAATTTGGATAATCTACAAATTTCTTGACGATGTTATCGTTGTCAGAAAAAAAACAAATATGATAACTTTACTCCCACGTGTACTCTATTCCTCTCACACAAAGAGATACGCAGGTGAGCTACGTGCCTTCCACAGCACGCTTATCTCTGTGTTGCTGAGAATCAGCGCCGCCATCCGCACTGCTATTTTTGCTCCCGTCCAATTTCACAAAATCATAATCTTATCAAGGAATTGCCCAAAGTTAAGTATGAGGAAGAAGGAAAAAGTGGTTTTAATTTTCTTTCACAGTCAAGCGTGTGGACAATAATGGCTTTCACCTGTTGAGATAACAGTACAAATACCACGGCCAGTCGAAATGAACAGTGCTGACCTACTGTGTGCACAATTGCGGCAGTGCAAATAGCGAGGCCCTTCTGACCGGACCTCAGTAATGTGAACACAGAGAGGAGTCTGCCTCTGCTTGTTGACTCCCATTCATTTCCATTAGGGCTGAAGGGTTACCGAGGAGCAGGCCAGTAACAGTGTAAACGAGATGTCATGTTTGACAGGGCGTGTAAGCTCAGCTCGGTCACACACACCTAAACGTTAGACAATAACAAGTAGTGAGGCAGACAGACAAGGAGCTGTCACAATACCACAGCCATATATGTATTGCTCAGGAATAAAACGAGGCTTCTCAGTTACAGTCCTATAAAACAAAACAGGCCTGAAAAACGGGATCACATTTGTTCCCACCCTGATGCCCACAACCATTACCCTTACTCTCCCCAATCTACCAGCCCATCTGTTCTGCCAACTGCTCCGTTACGCTTCCCCCTCATTACTGGACCACTTTCCCTGCTCGTCCCCTTACCTTATCGTTATGCACACAGCCATTACTGAAGCTCTCGCTTCTTCTCTCTCTCTCTTTTGCCCTCTCTGTCTCATCTGAGCTGCTTTTTCCCCTCCCTAAGCCTCGAAGTACATTGGAGAAAGAGAGAGAGAGTGTGTGTGTTGTGTGTGTGTGTGTGTGTGTGTGTGTGTATGTGTGTGTGTGTGTGTGTGTGTGTGTGTGTGTGTGTGTGTGTGTGTGTGTGTGTGAGAGAGAGAGAAAAAAGAAATCAAAGAAAATGCCTCAGACGCCCTGACCTGTATCTGGCTAAGCATCTCCATGGTAGCATGACCCCCCGAAACAGCCCATCATGCTCCACTGCACTTGAAAAGGACCGAGTGCAGAGAAGGGGCAGAACGAGGAAGGGTGTGAAGGAGGAGAGAGAGATGAAGGAAACTACGAGGGCACTGGAGTGGAAGCTTCAAAACCCCACATGGTTAAATCACTTTTTCTGTTAAATGTTTTATTTTAGCTCAAGATTTCCTCACCTCCACACCATGTTTGGTATCCCCCGCGTAAGTAATGAATGCCCATATGAGGAAAAGGCTAAATGGCTTTTTAAAAACAAAAAACAAAAAAAACCACTGATACATTGGCATTCAGTATGTGTAGGTGTGCTAGGCACTTTTCAGTCTGCCGAAGCTAAACATGAAAAAAAGACAGAAGAACTTTGAAACATTCAACATTCGATGGTTTAATGGTTTGGTTTTCTTTTGAGTACAGTGGTTATTTCTGCCGCTGTGGCATTCACAGACAAATCAAACAAACAAAAATATCTGGGAACACAAAAATATATATAGCTTTCTGATAACATCTGTGGCTCAGTCTAGTAGTTACAACAGGTACAAGAGCAACTCTCTGTACCCGATCGACAAAAACGTAAATACAAACACTTACATAAACATGTAAAAACGGTCCAAAACTTGAACTAATACTTGAAATTCTGTGGTTCTGTGGTTTATAAAATGAAATTGCTATTTACATTCAGTTTGAATAATTATCTTTTCATGAAAAGAATATAGTGTATGAGTCAGACATTAACAAAAATAAACACTGATTATTCAAACTTGTGATAAAATATATAATATTGATTATAATTAGAGGGTTCCACTATGTTCAAGTGCTATTAATAAAGACGCACAGGAGGACCGCTGGGATCGCGGCTGCACGGCTCCTGTCTGAGTGGCATAAATCAAGGTGCAGCTCAAGAGTTTGGAGTCCAGGGACAAAAGGTCAGAGGTTACAAAATTCAGTCAAAACCTCCACCTCTGAGACACAGTCAAAGTGGTTAGTAGCAGGAAAGTGGCAGTGAATGGGAAGAGAAATTACCTGGTCAGATTGCTCCGAGTCACTGACTTGGTTACTCAAAAGAGAAAGATGCCATTCTATCACAGCTCAAACATTGTTGTCCTTTGCTTACATGTGTTTTATCATGTAGTCACAGTGGTGTAGGGTCGACTTTTTAGGTTAGTGGCACGTCGTGCGACTGAAGGCAAAGATCGTTAGGAAGCCTGTGCTTGTTCCGTCACTTTGCACAGAGCTGTCTTTACATCTGAGGTCCAATGGTCTCAGTTAACAGCTGCTGGCTCATGTTTTCCAAGCTGAGCAAGGAATCAAAAACCAAAAACCGAGGCTGGTATTTTCTCATCTCTAACCCGTGACCAAAGGGTGACTGGCTCGGCTTTGAAAGCTAAGCAAACGCACTTGCCAAAGCCCTCCATACCAGAAGAAAACAAACTAGCTTTCAACTTTAGCAGCTTCTACAACTTATCTTGAAAAATAAACACTTTTAATCTTTTTTCATATATAAAAAAATATTTCTAATATTACCACAAAGTTTGTTCCACTGGACGGGTTTGACTTGTAGTCTTGTTGCATTTATCTTATGTCTATATGTGTTAGATGACTGTATGTTTGCGTGTATATCAATATACCAAAAGTATAAGCAGGTTAGATTGTACTCTCAATATTTTCTTAGAATGATATCCTTTCTTCTAAACTAGTTCCTCAGTTCTTTGTGCTCCTCACCTGTGCTATCTACTGCTCTCCCTGTTTTTCTGCAGTTCACTTCTCTGATCCTCCGATTCCTGAAATGATTGCATGCACCTGCTAACAGACAGTTTGCTGGCTGGACAGTGGACTCTCCAGGGACATGCTAGTGGGAGACCCGTCTGGGCGGGCGCAGGGCTTAAACATGGTGGAGATATAGAAGGCCTGCAGGCACAGACAAAAAAAAAACAATTGTCAGGAAAGACACGCAGACCACACATGCTGTCAATCACTCACTGTTTATAAACAGAGAGTGGAAATTGAGGGAGAAAGCATAGTGTTTGAGCTAACACAGTCAGCAGAAAGCAGCGAGAAACAAACCCTGCGAGGAAAAGGATAACTGGTATTCAGGCTATTTAGACAACAGTGAATTTTAACATACCACCCAGTATGCGGTGAGCCCTCCTTGAATAAAGCCTGTGAGGACGTCAGTGGGATGGTGACGGTAGTCTGAGATGCGGCTCAATCCGGTGTAGACAGCGATCATTACTAAGAAGAACTGTATAAGTGGGCGCAATAGACGAGCTCCTCGCCACGACAGCCGTGCCTGCAGGTAGAACTGCAAAAAAAGAAGATAAATACCGTTATTATTTTCACTACTAAGTGAATATATGGCTATGGGCACTTATGTGCTAATGTATGCCCCCACAAACATAAATTTATGGTTATGTCTAATGACTGAAGTTCTATAAACTAAGTGGAACATGAACATCCATTTAATCTGCTGCCCAGAGGGGGGGAAGAGAAGTTTGGCATGGTTTCATTAGCACTTTTTAAACCCAACTTCCTGCTTTTGTTCATCCTCATCCCGTGCATCAGCGCTACAGTACAGAGGTCCTGTTTGTGTGCGTGAAAATGGGGTCACAGGTCGAGCTGAATGCAGATGCAGGGCTCGCTTTATGAGGTGGCTGGAGGTATGTCTGAGTCAAACAGCCGCTGGGGAGCATGTGGTCTACATTACTGCTGGCAAGCCGGTCCTCGCTGTCTCTCCTTTTCCTATCTTAACTGAGAACAGGTGTCACTATTCCTGCTGTACACACAAGTAGCTGGCAAGGTCATGGTGGCGTGTAGCTGCAAGTCTGACACATTCTCACTAGGTTGTCTAAGCTCTGTCAAATAATTTGTAAGCAGCAACTTCTGTGTGTGCGTGCTTGTGTGGAGAAAAAAAAACACTAGGTTTTTGTTTTAGTCACGCCACTTCTTCCTTTCAGTTCGCTACCCTTTCATTCCTCAGTCAGTCCCACAATATTCATCCCTCTCTTTCTCTTTTTGTTCAAAAAGGAACATTTTGCTGTGGACTTGTAAAAAACAAACAAACTGTGCAGTAATTATGAGCCACCCCTCATTTCTTTATCTTTTGCTAGGTAAAGAAGAAATAGATGTAGTGATTTGTTGAAAGATAAATTGATATTTTCTTTATTATTTTTGAACATAGCCTGAACTCTCTTGGGCAAGCTTCCCTGTAATTTCTTTAAGTAGTCTTCAAGAATAGTTCTCCAGGCATCTTCAAGGATATTCAAAGCTCTTCTGTAGCTGCTGGCTGCCTTTTGTTCTGTTCTCTTCCATGATTTTTTGATTTGCTCTTGTGAGGTCAGTCTATGACTGACAGTGTTCCATTGTGAATTTTTATATCCAGGTATGGTTTTACTGCACTGCATTGTCACGCTGAAAAATGAAACGACTGCCAATCAGATGCTTCAGAAACAGTATTCAGCGGTGAGTCAAAATCTGACGTACTTTCTTCATTCATATTTCCATCAATGCTGACAAGATCCCCAACGCCACTGGCTGAAATACAGCCTCAAACCATGACAGAGCCTCCACCATGTTTTACAGATAGCTGTAGACACTCACTGTTGAATTTCTCTCCTGACCTTCTCTGTATGTACTCACAATGACTTGAAGACGTGACGTTTTTGTCTAATTTAGCATACTGCAGCATTTTCTTCCCGGTTTCCTTCTTGAAAGCAAACCTTCCACTGAGACTATCTCTAACAAGGTTTCAGCAAACAGTAGGTGGACAGGGCCAGCTGTGTCTCTGAGGTACTGTGTCAGGTCTTGGCTGGATTTTTTTCCCCCCTATTCTTAGGACATGACTTTCAAATACTGCTCATCTGCTGTAGATTTCTTTTAGTTTTTTAGGCTTGAAACTTCGTATTTTGTCTTCCATTTATCTAGTTTCCTCAAATGTTTTAAGGAAACAGTGTACACCATGCACAGATATGTAAAGTTTTTGAGCTAAATGCTCTTTGAGAATCACCTTGTTGGTGCAACTGTTATTTTATCCCTTTTGAACATATTTTCCACAGATTCGGTTAAAGAAATGGGAAGAAATGATGTGTTTTGTCACAGGCCGTTAGTAGCAAAGTACCTAAAAATATAATTTATAATTGGTTATTTACTAGGCTGTGACTAAGATAGGTGTTATGCTTGAACAATTCATAGGTCAGTGTTACAGTAAGTGGTCTGACGAACAACAACAAAAAAATCTTTCCTCTAGTCCCAGACAGATGGACTGAAGTGAAAATGAAAGAAGACTTTCAGAGAGTCTGGAAAACTACTGCTTAAGACAAAACAAAAATAACAACCTGCAAGTCTGGCTCTTTATAACTGAAATATACAGAAATAAGACACAGCACTGTACAAATAGAGAAGGTTTTCTCCTCACTTTGAGTTTTGAAAAGCAACAAATTATTTTCATTCATCTCAGCTGAATACAAATATTTATGTCACCTGAAAACCATTAATTAGCAGCTAGCGATGATGGCTATGTGAAGTATGTGAACGTTTCATAGACAATAATGTGCTTTTGTCTCCCTCTAACTGTCACTTCTCTCTCACAATGCGCCCATGACTACAGGGCAGTGTGCTGTGAGAGAAAAATGAAGAGATGGGGAGGGAGGCTTGGAGGGTTGAGAGGGTGTCTATTGCTGAAAGAAGCCTGTCGATCTCTCAGCAGGCATATTCAGCTCTCCCCCCTCGACTAAATGAGACCCACAACAAGGCCTCCTCTGTCTGTGGAGTCTCTTCATCTATTCATGTTCCCTGTGGAAAACATTCTCCCTCATTCTCTACCCCACTCCAAATCCTCCTCCTCCCTATCTTTCTGTCTCACCAGCCCTTTTGGTTGGAAGCTGGCTGCCTGTAGAGAATTGGTTCTCTCAAAGATCGGGAACCGTGAATGTATTTAACAGCACATGGCTTGGTGTGTCTTTCCACATGTTCAATTAGCATTGTTCTCGGCCTCTAGGGGCTGGTGTTGTCTTTAAAAACTGAAAACAAAGCAAGAACTGTAATCTTCCTCTGATACTATAAACACTGGGGTGAATACAGTAATTACACAATATGAGCTCAGGTGTATGTAGAGGTCAACTTTCCAGATTTGTTTGCCGATAGACTGGGTGTGTTTGTTTGTTTGTGAAGCAAAGGTGACTTACTGCCAGATAAAGCATTGTGTACATCGCGAAGGAAGCATGGCCGGAAAAGAAGGACTTCCTGAAAGAGAAGATCCATAAACGCAGCCAAATGTTACACATTAACTTGGGTTTCTGTATACAGCACCCTGAGAAAGCAGATAATTGCACATAAACCACACACCTTGCCTCCTCCTCCAACTTCTTCTCCGCACTGCAGACTATGGACTCTGCAGGGACATAGATGCCTTCCTTGCAGTTAATGGATGCATATGTGATGTTGCACACATCCAGGAAGTTGGGTCTCAGGCGACCTACGCTTAGCTTGGCCATGTTGGTGAGAGACTGACCAATACAACAGCCAAACAGGAAGCTTCCCAGTTCCTTGTACAGGCATGACACATAGCAGTTTCTAACAAAAGCTCGTGAGTGCACACCTCGGAAACGCACACGATAGCATTCACCTACAGCGATCTGAAAGAAACAAAGACAGGAGACAACTTTTAACTTGCCAAACTGCCCGGCTGAACAAATACTGTGAAAGTATGTTTGTTTTACTTTTAAGCAAACACAAGCACATTTACACTATAAGAAGATGATGATAGCTTTAACTCACTGTCCTTACACATAACATCAATTACTGTCTTACCGCTACACCAGTGATGGCGATGCCACCAGCGATGAGCAGGCTGTCGGGGATGGCCTCGGTCGTTATGTTGGGATAAGTGATGCTGGGGTCTCCGCAGAAAAAGCCTCGTTTGTAGGGAGTCACAAACTTCATCTCGCATGCAAAAAATGGGATGGAGGCTGGGGGGGTCGGAAAGGGAGTGGAGGCAGACAAAAAACAAAAGATGGCTTGATGAATATCTATGATGTGGTCTGTGTAACAACGATGACAAATAAAAGAGACAGCGCGATACATGGACAACGGTACTGTCTACTCATATGAAAATGGCCTAACATAATAAAGGGGGGTAGCATTAAAGCGTCAGTCATTTGGTGATATGAGTTCCAGATTCCTGGGGATCAGGGAATTCCACACATAGCTGCTTTCAACATGGGAGCAGGGAGAAGGAGAAGGCTGACAGACATGAAAAGACGTGAAAAAATGGAGGCAGCATGACAGTGGAGAATTCAGATGAGGAAGGAGGAAGAAGTTATTGAGAGCATGTTACACAAAAACATCAGTGTGCTCAAAGAAGACAATAAAGTCACTGTGTATTGTTAAACAAGTATGTTTTCTTCAAGCCAAAAGCAGTGACTCACAGTTTAATCCATCTTAACTTATATTAACAGCTGTCTCACATTATGTTTACTGCCTGGTCACTAATTATAAGAATTTACGCTATCAGGTGAAAGTGGCCAAGGTCTGGTTTGCTTAGGTAAACATCACCATGCAGTCTCATGATCAAAGTTCACTGGGGAAAATTTGCGTTTTAACCAGTTTTTAATGACGAATTGGAAGGTGATGATTGTAGCTCCACAAACGAGGGCTGAGCTGCACGGCTTTTGTTCTGCATTGTACTTAACACTAATAGCCAATATCCCTCTAAAGTCCCAGCGTGCTCCATTTCTCTGTCCCTTATCCCATGTCCCCTTGTCACCCCATGGAATGCAGCGAGGACATGGGACTAATCATTAACCTCTGTGCCTCTCCCTATCATCCCAGGCCTGCTTGTTGGTTGGAACGCTCCCAGGCCAAAACACTGCTCCTGCCAGAGAATCTCTCAGACTACGTGACTGAAAAGAACACAGGATACACATTTAAAACCAGGCCAGAAGGATTCTCAGTCAAACACATAAACAAGGGTCTGAAAACATTCCTTTAATCATGATAAATCACCAAATTTTGAAAGAAAAGAGTGGGAAATGAGTATTTGATGAACAGCAGGTAGCTACAGTTTGTCCACTTTGAGATCTGCCAAAACTGGCTCCGTATCAGCTTTAACCAAACACAGAGTCAACTAAACTCCCATGCTGTTCATTCAACCTTACTGAACTTACTGATAGGCACGGGAGACGTGATTAAGGCTGGGATACAGTAAGACATAGGTCAAATGTGTGTGTGTTAAAAAAAACTCTGCAGTCAAAGTCAAGCTGCCCTCCCAGAAAGACAAAACAAAGACTAAAAACAAGCTCGCGTCCATGTATTTCATGAGATGTTACGGCAGGGAAGGAGAGAGGGAAACATCCTGTAGACAGATAGCAGAGCCTGTGACGCCAGCACAGAGAGCAAACGCCTCACATCTGACCCCAATCTCTCACTCATCCCATCCAGATAACACATGTACAGATTCATCATATGGAAATTCAGCTCACTGATGTGCCTCATATAACATGTTTTGCTAGTAAAATAATCTATTAGAACATCTTCTTCTTCTCCTTCTTCTTCTTCTCCTTCTTCTTCTTCTCCTTCTTCTCCTTCTTCTCGTGTTTATCCTAGTGAGAGTTTACATTAGCTAAGATCAATGGAGTACCTGTGTTTGCTTTTGTGCTAATTGGTAGATAAATAAATAACCTCAATGACAGTTCATGTTTGCCTTTGTGTTACCTGCATGAAATGCATCTTTTTGAATCACTTGATCATAATACCCCTATGCATGTCATACCCAAGTGGAGACGTGAGGTATTTGATTCCACACCCAGATTTTTTTCTCCAGTACAGTCAGCTCCTTTCAAATAAGTGTTATGCAAAAGCCCCAACATAACAACAACAACAACAACAACAATCCACTAAAATAAAAAGCTGATGACATTTTATGAGGACTTTTAAACTGACAGAGACATGCTGTGTTTGGGGGTAATCAAACACTGATGATACATTTTAGCATTTAATAATGAAACAAATACTTAAAACAACAACAAGTACTATTTTGTGTTGAACAGGGGCTTCTTTTGACCCTTTCTGGTTTCCATATAATCCATTAAAAGCCCCTCATTTGATTCCAGAAATCAGTATTTTGTTGTATTGACACAGAGATAATGGTGAGAAGCTCCACTAAAGTCCAAACAGTTATACTGTAAGACTTTTTAAAGGCGAAGGAAGTGTAACGTCAGTCAGAGACTGCTTGTAATGCTTCCCCATTTTTGCATGCAATAGTCACTAAACATGACAAAAGTGGTTTAGTGGTTTAAAAAGCTCCTTGATAATATCACAAGAGAAAAACTGAGCAAACATACTTGAAACCACATTAGTTATTTAGTTTGTGAACAATCCTAAAGAAATTACAAGCTCCTATGTCACAGTCAACCTCTATGCTTTACAACTACATTCAAAATGTTTTCACAACATGACTGAAAAACACTCCACAGACTCTCACTTCATCTGTCAGGCAGCTGTGAGCCAACCTCTGCACCTGGCCAAGACATGCTCAAAAGAGAGCCAGACCAGGAAGGCCTGCAAGAGGACACAAAAGGAGGCAGAGGAGTGGGCTGGCTCCAAGAGCCAAAATGTGCTGCTCACTGGGCCTAACATTCAAAGCAGGAATGCTTTCAAATAGTCAAAAGGATAGAAAGAAGAAGGGGAAAGAGGAAGGGAGGAAAAGAGGGGATATGTGCCTCTCTCTGAGAAACTGTTCTGGTTCTAATTTACACATCTATGACCACAGCCCAGAATGAGCTCACTGTGAGAGGAGAACAACAACAACCAAAAGCAACAAAATAAAGAAATAAAAAACAGCAAATGAAAAAAGTGGTTTAAGGAGGAGTGCAAAGAAAAGAGGGCAGATGGTAGGAATTCATCGACATACTTTCAAGTCATGTTGCTCAACATCTACTGATCAATTCATTGTCGGACTGAAAGCTAGGCTGCGATGCATGGCCACAAGGGCGGAGAATTGACAAATGTATGTGTGTGTGTGTGTGTGTGTGTGTGTGTG
>NW_024582696.1:188689-211323 GCF_018398535.1 Haplochromis burtoni | reverse complement strand
GGGGTGAGAAAAACTGGAAAGATGGAGCCAAGAGAGATGCAGCAAAGGTTCCTCTTTAAAGAACAGCAGACGGAGGCGATTAGTGGTGGTTCTGGAATGTGAGGGTCAGAGATCTGGGCTCTGCTGGGACCCGCTCTGTAAACACGACCCCGCCTCAACAGGCAGAATACCCCCGACACACATACACATAAAAAAAAAAACCCACACTGAGATGCAGACAAACCAAATCCACAGCCGCATAGATTAACAAGACAACCAAAACACACCACAAAAAAAAAGAAAAAAAAAAAAACACCTGGAAAAAATTAACCAACCATGCCAGAGCCATGAACCACAGAAAAACCCCCTAACGATCCAAAACACAGCCATTAATGCAGACACCACAATCACTATCACAGAGCTAAATTCACTCGTATGGATGCTGCTGCTTCTATCACTAAAAAACAGCCTGTGTATACTCATGGATTAGCATGACATATCCTAAAGCTATCTCCAAGCCACAGTAATGGTCATCTGTTTCCATCACACTCAATAATATTTGACTGCACAGGCCTCTTTCTACTTTTGCCCTTTGATAAAGCTAGAGGACAGACTGTTAGTGACCTGTCAACACAGAGCCATGTGGCCTGCAGGACCTGGGACCGGGATGAGCGTGGCCTGTGCAGCACCCTTCACGGGTGGTCCACCCACACTGAGCTCTTCACCAGCTTGCATGTGCCAGGAGATCACAACTAAATTTTAAGGTGCTTATTTACCTTCAACTCAACCTTTCAAAAATAATAAGCCAGTGAACTGTATCGCGCAGTGTTGGAATTTGAATCTCTGCGAGGTTCATAATCCCCAGTAACAACATTACAAGGAAGCAGCGTGACGGCATTCCTAGTACGCTCATAAATGGCAGTCTGCAGATGGACTGGGTGGGTTTTTGCAATTATTTGTGCAATAATGACTGAAGCCGTCTTCATAAGATCTGTTATTTCATCTAATCCCTTCTCAGTTTGAGATCATTACAGGCAGAGTTGAGAATTTGTACCTGAAACAAAAGACTCTGTTTTAAAAGTTAGTCCAGAGAGAGTCTGTGCGCCTCACTGCATAATTCTCTATCACACAAAAGAACAAACACACACACACACACAGGCAGTTGTACTGTAGGGCAGGTAAGTCAGCAGGTGAAGTCATTCGCACCAAGGCTGTGATTATTATTGGCAACCGCGGATGGCAAAAAACTCAATTAAAGTGCAGTGTGTGTATGACAGGTACATCCTGTTCTTCCTTGGTGGCCCAATCCAGGTAAGGGAGGAATGGGGGGAAGAGTAAGTGTTTGCCTCCTTACTGACACACACACACACACACCCACACACACTCTTTTACTTTCCCATAATTGGCTGGATTGTTTTGGGAGATGGGTCTGTTTTGTCTGCCCTGATGGCGTCGACGAGAGATTTAAGTGAAGAACAAAGGCGGGCTGAGAAGCCGCAACAGAGTTTTGTTAACCATCTGCTATCATCAACATCTGCTGCAGCTGGACTCCACACACACACTGTTTAAGTACACCCACTGCTTCATTTATCAGCCCATACCCAACTCATTAATGTAGGCAAAAACAGGGGCCCCAGAAAGAAACAGTCGACCGCTCAAAGTACCTCGCTGGCCAAAAATGTTAATATTTATGGAGGTTTAATGCACTACATTAATAACTCAACACAGAGCAAATGCAAACCCTACGTCTCCATGACCATGAAAAATAAAACACAATGGCGCTTAAAAACTTAGCTTTTTCAACTCCTAACAGTGCACCAGGAGATTTCTTGCCTGCCCTTTCCACTGTTACTGTTGCCACTAGCCAGTAGAGACATGCTTCCCACAGTTGCTTCTGTTCTTGCCACACTTCAGTGCCTTGCTTCCTGGAGCCTGACTCTGGAGTTCAGGGCCTGAGCGGGGAAGTTTGAAGCAGTCTGTCTGTCTGTCTGATTCAGTAAGAACATAAAGAACCCGCCACTGTGGTGCATATCTTGGAAACTTTAAAGAGTTCTCCAGTGGTTTTTGTGGCATGAAGGTAAGGGCGTGCATTGTGAGATGAGAGCTGCCAGTCTGCAATGTGAAAATGACACAGGATTTTGGTTTAGACTGCTGGAGAGGTATTTAGCATGGTACAGCATGATTGCGGTGGCACTCTATGGATGGAAAAAGTTCAAACCTGCAGGGCTGTTTTGTCAGAGTGTTCGGATTTGCAGGGGAATGTGCTGTTAGGACAGTCAGAGCTTGAGATGATTAAGGGAGAATAGTCTCAGCAGGTGAGATGAGACACAATGATAAAATGTACCCGATGATGGGTAACCATGCAATGGCGCCAAGAGGGAATGTCTAAGTTTTCTTATAGGGAGACAGACAGAAGACAAATCGTTAGTTCTAACAGACGAAAAGGCGGAGTTACAGCCTGTATTCGGTGTCAGGTAGACAGTCTTCTGGTATCCTCTCCAGGCCCATTGGAGCTAATGAGCGCTGAGGATTAGAGCGATACACACATCTTTATTCGCTCATTATAGCTAATACCTATGGACCACCCTGGGCACTTATGGAATCGTCATCTAGGAGAAGATTACAGCTGTCTCATTAAAAGTACATTTGAAGCTAGCTGCTGTCTGAACATTTCCTATCTGGTTCTGAGTACTACTTCCTCACTGAGACATAAACAGACAGCTGTGTATAGGATCCCTCGAGCAACCAAGGGTTTGACCCCTGACCCCTACTGTAGATTCTCTGCCTCCTCAGTCTTTCCGTATCTTACTCCCCTCTCCACCCTTGGGGGTTTTCCTTCATTCAAGCTCTTACTTGCCCCTCAGCCTATAGATACGTGGGACTTAGTCGATTCCAGCGTGCTAATGGGTGAAGGAAGATGTACCGAAAAGTGAAGTGAATAGGCCCATGTGGTCTGTCTGAGCAACAGCGCACTTAATGGATTCCTGTAACTCTGCAGCACTGTCAAACGGGAAGGAGATGCATTAATAGACTAAGAGGGGACAGAAAGCGAAATCAGTTCTTCCACTAGCTAATGATTTGACTGAGCCATTTTTAATGGCGCTCCATCTGTCAGCCGCAGACTGACGCCAATGTTTTCCATAACTTCAGAGAGTCAGGGCCTAAGACGCACAGCAAAACAAGACCGGCAAATTTGTCAACAAACAGCAAGCACATGGCAGCTGTAGTAGGGTAGTTAACAGCGATGACTCATACACATACAAACACCCACACCCACACTTTTACACATACGCACACAATTTAATATTTCGGAGCCTATACACAACTGCACGCTCTGACATGTCAGCCTTTTGCTGCCTGACTCACTTGGCAGCTTTCTCTGCCAAATAAGTATAACCCAAAATCCTCTAACAAAAATCTGACACCCGCCCAAAACACATGGAGACGTAAAACACACTCACACGCCTCACTACATCAGTGGGACACCTTTGGTCCCAAAGTAGAGCTCGGCTGAAGAAAAGATAATAAAAAGAGAAGAGGATATAAGCGGATGTAGGGTAGAAAGAGGCAGGCCCTTCAGTATTCAGATCACTTAAGTAGATACCAGTCATCTTGTTCTGGCAAGCTGCTTCATGTCTTGACACACATACAACAGCAATCAACTGTTTCCAGCTTTCTCTTTCTATTGTACACAAAAACACAATCCATGTAAACTGTATCATTTTAACCACGGCTATGATCTTTTGCATTTCAGGCGTGTGTGAAAATGGCATAGCTCTGTAATTAACCTCTAGAGTAAAGTCGTGCCTCATAACATTCTTTATGTTTCACTTATATTGTATGAGCTTTTGTTGTGCAGCAGGCTACTCAAGTGCTGTTTTCATTCAGTTACCCTTAAAGAGAGTTACTTTATTATGGTGATGATAGAGTCAAGGCCACCTGCGCAGGAGGGAAATAGCAGCATAGTCTAGAAGTCTTGTCCCTGCACGCTCGTCAGATATGACAAAAACCTCAAACCTCCTGACATGTGCGTGGCTGGGCTCTACATAGTACATGCAGCCACAGGGTGAAAAATATTGTCATCTCTCTTTGAGTCCCAGTCCCAGTAATAATGCATGCACACACTTTAGCACACAGGCAAAGACTTGAAAACAAATTGCAGTTTGCAAATCACATGGAACTTACTGGAACTGAGCTTAACCAAAACAATCCATCTCTGTCAGGCATCATGTGCATGCCCGAACACCCCCATAATCAACACTATGATACGCAAAGTACAACAATATTAGACAAGCCTGGTGTTGAGAAAGAATCAGGTCAGGTAAACTCAGCCAAAGCCTCAGTTAATGAGTTCAATGTCACCACATTCCACAGACAGATTAAAGCTCATTCAACACCACAACATACTAGTTTCACGTCACCACTTCAAATGTGAATTAAGCCCTAAAGAGACAGCGATAACCTCAGAACATTGCAGAATCCCTCTTCAGCTGATTGCATAAAGAGTGGCGGTGCTTCAGGGCCAAATTCCACTTTTACAGTTGTGAATGAGCCCCTTTAAAGGATGAATAATGCTGGTGGGTCAACTGTCTGAGGGAATCTGATAAAGGCACTTTTAAGGGAAATTTTGATTAGTCAGACATATGAGGGTCAAGAGAAATGAAGGGTCCAATTCATTTCCAACAATTGATGACATTCAATGCCAAATGCCCATAGATGAGTCAATGTCGGGCTTCTGCGAGACAGATACAGTCAGGATGGAGTAATCCAATAGCCCATACAGCACTGTATGCAACAATAGGGGGAAATAATGCCTTGTACTGTAAATTACATCTTATTTCAGGACATTTGATTGTTATCTGTGACATATAATAGCTAGTGTTGTGGTCTCGCTGTGCTTAATAAAACTGAAAAAAAGACTACTTCTTAAAATCAGTAAGATAAATCTCTTTAATCACAAACTCTAATACCTTGTGCCTTTGCATTATTACTGCAAGTCATTATTTGAAAACGTGTAACAGTATGTTCTCAGACACGTTTGCTGCCAAAGTGTACCAGGAACATATCAAAGAATCAAATCAAACAGGGACTTTAGAGATTGCTGAGCTTTGACTTGAACGTTTTAGTCCAACAAACTTTATAAATCCGCTCAGCTGTGTTCAACTTGATGCCCAGCAACACAGGCTCAGAACTGTTATCGGTTCAGACCGGGGCTAAGAAGGGTCAGAGCACAGAGTTTTTTGAGAAAGCTAGTGGCGTGCTTGGTTTATGTCTTAGGGGAAGAACTGAGAGAGCCCATTTCCTATACTTTCCTGACTGATGCTCAGTTGCTAGCCACTTCCTAAACCCAGAACAAAGCTGCAGAAAAGTGCACAAACTAAACAGCTAATAGTATACCTGCAGGGGTTAAGAATAACATAGTACAGAATAGAAAAGTGACTACCTCGACCTGTCATCGAGTTTGCCAGGCTACTTCCTAAGATTTAACGGCCAAGCCTGAGACCTGTCGGTCTGCCTAGACGGGTTCTGGCTTCAGTTGCAGCTGAAACACTAATTCACACAACACTGGTGCTCCCGTCCCTTTCGCAGTCATGTGAGATGACGGCATGGAATTTATGAATTATGTATTATTACACAAACAAACAAACTCTGTGTACAAATTTTAGGAGGATTTCTACTAATAGAAAGGGGCTGAAGTACAGTTAATGAAACAATTACAAGCAAAAATACCTTTCTGAGGTATTTTACAAATTTCAGGTAGAAGTAGAACTCTTTTTTTTCTTCCTTTAACTTTTCTATATTCCCTATACCCTTTGTGGCTTAGCACTGGCCCTGAAAACAACACAGAAGCATTAAAGTCCTTAGATATGGTTCATTGCATCATTAGAAGAAAAAACATGTGATTCGGTTCTACTATCTTTAAAAAGGTGGCACTAAAATCAGGCCTAAAGCACATGTCAACATGCATAACAACCTTTTACTTTGATTCTGAACAATTATAACTCTTCAACTTGAGTGTTTGAGGTTCTGTTTGTTCAGCTGCATTGCAAGTTCAATCTCACGCTGGCCATAATAAGTAGATTTTAAGAATACACTGAGAGAGTATTCGACCAATCTTAAAAGCACTTGGAAAAACAGAATGACAATTTGTTTCCCTTTTACTGAATGAAAGCAATCTGGACAATCACGTTATAGCCTGAGTTAGTGACTATTACTGCTTTTATCGTTTATTTGATATGAATCTACTGCCAGTTTGTTTTTCTCCATAATAAGTTAACTTTTTTGGGTTGTGATTAGTATCTCCGTTGGCTCTCATTTCTGTGTTGATTGTGGCCTTGGCACTTTTTGTTTCTTGATGTGAAGCTTGCTAGTTATATTCAAGCAAGGCTTCTGTGCACACTGTGGTGAATTATTGGCTACAAACAGTAAGCTAACCCTGAGAGAGGCTAAAGAGCTCTGCATAGAGGTAATTCAGCACCAGATCATACGCACGAGGCACGTTTTTATCCTTATTCCCACGTTCTTCTCCCGGGAAATTTGGGAGTTACCATGGGAACTGATGAATTCCCGGGACAACTCAGCTGCTGCCAGCTGAGCCCCCACCCACATTTTCCCCGGTTCTTCCCTCCCTCCTGCCCCCACGTGCATGTAGAGGGGACCGAGCTGAAGTTTTCTGCTCCAGTCTGAGCAGTTTCCACTTGACTTCTGGAAAAATGCTTTGCAGCTTCGTTAACTTTAACAAATCCCAATCCAGCGTTGGATAGTTTGTGCTTTTTTGCCCCTTGTCTGAAACCAACTTTGTTTATGACATTAGGGAAAAAGCAAATACAGAATTCAAGAGTCATTAAAACACTGATCTAGGTATTTAAAGATTTAAAATAGTACACTTGTTAAGTGAAATAGTAACACAAATTCTTACCAATACAAAGGCACAACACATCCAAACAAACAAGCATCTTCCTCTTGGTGCAAAACGAGCTTTCCACCTCAGGTTGGGTGAGGAATTGTTTCCCAGCTCCGTTCTCCTTCCCTTCCCCGGATCCTCCGCTGTCAGCTAACCGCCGCTGGAGCTCCTCATCCTGGGGGAGCATGCTGCTGTGAGTACCGGTGGAATTTAACTTCTGCATGTCTCTGGCTGGTTAAAAGTTAATGACAACTTGTTCGAATGTGGTTCCAGTAAGTCCTTTACGTTTGTGGTGGCTGGCAAACGATGAAAATCCCAAAAACTTTAAGTCCATCCGTCGTCGGTGCGCCAAATCATGTCAACTAAAGTTTGACAGCAGGAGACCCTGGTCAAGCACCCGGCCGCGAGGTGAGGTTACGTCGGTCATCCAAAGGCAAGAGAGAGGGGGGGCAAAGCAAGGCAGGAGAAAACCAGACAGAGGAAAACAAGCATCCGACTAAACCGAGTCACAACAAACTTCTACCGCTGGAGCGTGCTCTACAGACTACTTTGAAACGTCCCGAGCGAAACATGTATGCAGCAGCGAACATTAATGGAACTTCAAAATAAACCCCGTGACTGCTCCTCCTATCCCAAGTAGAGTAGTGCTGATGCGTTTAAGTTGGTTATTTCCGGTATGTGGTAGTGGGTTTGACTTTACGCATTTTGTTGGAGCAAGGAAAAAAAACTTAGAAAATCAATATGTAACGATCAGACTGGAGCTTGCTAACAAGTTCGATCCATTTGACCTCATGACCGGGTACATGTCCATGCCTTAAACTGCCTCGCCAGTGTCAGGACGTGTCCCACATACAACTTCTGGAGTTCAGAGGACATGTGGGTTGTTGTTGTTTTTTTTTAAGAGTTTGTTGTTCATAAATTTTACACAATCAAAACAACGAACCAAAACCAAACAAAACGAGGGTATAAATACATTCCATAATAATGATGTGTAGTGTGTCCTTGTAGAAAGTAATCTTATATCCTTTGTTGTGATGACTTTTTAATGGCATTTTTATTGCACTGAGCCTTATGCCTTAATGGGCACACGACTTCCTCACTATACAGCTAATTTAATTTCCATAATATTGACTGCTGCTTGATTGTCTGCCAGACCACTCAATAAAACAATCTGAACGCGTGATATAAGTCTAGTCTTTGCCCCACTGGCATAAGGGCTTTATGAAATATCATGATATTTCATTTGTTAATCCAAAGCTGTATAGGTCATTTGATTCCTTTCGTTATTAAAGCTTTTGTTCGTTGGAGGTATCCTGCCACCTGCTGTAAAGATTAAAGTACTACTGCTTCGCCTCTGAAAAGTTCATCAGCTTTTTTAAATTGATACATTAAGCTATTCATCCATCTGCTGATGCTCAAGCTGTTATTTCTATTATGAATTATTCGTCTACCTTATTCATTAGTTATTAGGCTTTGAATGGCCAAAAGCACCTATTGTAATTTCCCATCTAGTATTCAAAATCTCTCATTTTCTATAGCGCAAACGACCATCAGCCTGATGGAAATGGAGACTCATTTTTTTAACTGAAAACTGAATGTTACCTGGAAAACATACAAGCACTGTTTTAATATTTCTCCACTTTTTATGCTTCTTTCATTTTTTTTTTTACATACTGTAAAAAGTAGACGTTAAAGCCTACCGTGAGACAAAACCTTGAAATCATTGATGTTCAGAGGGTGCATTAGTGCATTCATAGGGTTACAGGTAAACAAATATATGTCACCCTTGTTTTTTCTGACTCAGTTCTTTTATTTCATAACCTTTGATGCATCTGGTGTGCAAGTAAACGGCACAAAAAGTTCACGATATGGATCTAAACTGACTTTTGGATTAGCAGGTTAACCCTTATTGTCTAGGTAAAAGCTTTGCACATTTGCAATGAGCACCAAAAGCTAGATTATAACTGCATCACATATCACTCATTGCTTCATTTCAAAAGCCTTCCAGTAGTGGTCATTTTTATGGATGTTTTCAGAGCTCTTTCATTTTTACTGTTTTTTTTTTATTTTTGTTAAAAAAAAAGAGAGAAAATGTGTGTTCATATTTGGATAAACTTTTTAAGAAAAGGAAAAATGTCAATATAGGAGTGTGGTCCCAATTAATAATGGATTATCTTGTATTTTCCATAATTTTTTTAAAAAATCTGCTAAATCTCTGTAAACTAAAAATGTGGATCAGTCCATCGATGCATTTTCTTAGCTGCTTATCCATTTTACAGCTGCAACTTATCCAAGTTGTAATTAGTCCATGCTCACATTCACACCTACAGTACTTCATCACCTTCTTGAGTCACCACTAATTTCTTTATTTAGTGACTTACTGAAATATGAAAACATCCAAGGAAATACAATTTATTAGGCAAAAACACAGTTTGTACAATTCTAATGAACTTGAAAATCAACATTATGTATGTCCTGAACTCTCTTTCTTGTAATTTCTTCCAGTTTAAGTGGAAATGAAAAAACATCCCAGGCTACACGAAGGACATTCAACGCTCTTTCTTTGGCGCTGGCTGCCTTTTAATCCATTTTCTGTCATCGTGATCCCATGCTGCTTCAATAATGTTGAGGTCTGGGCTCTGGGGAGGCCAACCTGTGACTTATAGTGTTTAATTGTGTAGTTTTCTATCCATGAGTGCCTTTACTGCACTGACAGTGTGTTTGCAATCATGCTAAAAAAATGAAGTGGTTGCTAATCTGAGACTTTCCAGAGAGTTTTTTATCTGCTGGATTAAAACTCTGATGGCACTTTTCTGCCGTTGTAATTCCATCATTTTTGAGAAGATCCCTGACAGCACCAGTGTTGGGAAAGTCACTTTGAAAAAGTAATTAATTATAGTTACTAGTTACTTCTTCAAAAAAGTAACTGAGTTAGTAACTGAGTTACAAGATTCTAAAGTAATTAATTATTTGAAAAGTAACTATTGCATTACTTTAAAAAAAAAAACGTTTAACCCTCTGGGGTCCAGGGTATAATTGGCTATTTTTAACTACTTTTGATGTTTCCTCTACATTTCACCTTTAAAAACTATTTACTTTGCCTTGTTTGGTATCATCAGCACAACCTCCCATGTCTGAATTTACAGTTATGTTTTCATTTTGACATACTGTATTAACACAATTGATCTAAAATCAGACAAAAAACACAACATTTGAGTAGAAAAAAGTTATATTTTTTACTGTAACAACCACAAACATGTTTAATGAATCATATTTCATAACTTTAAATACAAATATAAATTGTTCAAGTTTTACAAACAACAAAGTTATTTGCAGCCATTTACCTTTTACCATTTTTTATAACCATTTCAAACTGCATTCAATGAGATGCCACACAAATTATTTGTGCCACTCCCAAAATTTCTGTCCACTATAAAGGAGAACATCACAGCCTGATACCTGCAGGTCTGACAGCAGGTGTACCACTCCTGTTTTCTACCTGGAGACAGCAGTCGCCTCATTGTTCTGACACACAACACAAAACTATCCACAACACTACACACTAACTACACAAGACAACACATTAACTACACGCTCCAAACACGCTAAACGTCACACATCTCTCACATCTCAAAACTCAGTCTCTTTCTTTTTCTGCTCTGTATTTCTCGCCATCACTCCTAAACCTTCCCCCTCTTCCTAAACAACTAAATCTCATGTTGTCATATCATTTTTGATTGGTCGACATGGTGCATTTTTCCACCAACACGAAAGGGCTGTTTTTTGTTTTGGTTTTTGGGGGTTTTTTTGGTCATAAGCAGAGAGTGCTTGCTTGCGCTTTTCCTTAGACAGTAAACGTGATGAAACTATTCAGGAAAAAACACGCGTATGTATTGTTTATCATGACTCTGGTTTTACGTGGCCTATCAACACAATTTATAAACTGGTATCTATCACCTTGTTGCTTTGTCTTTAAGTGGTCATGTGATTGCCAGTCCATTTACCATTTACTGCATAGCATGGCAAAATATTCCATGTTTTTGCACAATAGCTGTTTGTTACTGTAAAAAAACATTTTATGCCTATCAAACTGTGTTATCAATTGTCTGTGTCAGAGATTCAATTAAAGAAAAAATGGGTGAGAAAGTAAAAGAAAGATTTAATTTAAGATCCTGTCAGATAGAAGGACTGGGCTGAAAATAAATGAAATGAACCCAAAAGCCTGCAGAAATATTTCCCATGACTAACCTTCTACAAATTAGAAGTAAATCTGGATCCTTGGAAGTAAAATACAAAGAATTCAATACAATACTGCACAGCCAATCTTTCAACCACAACCATATTTTTGAACTCGGAAGAAATGGAGTATTCAGAGAGAAATGAAAGAAAGCAAAAGGAAACTGTTTCTCTATGTTGAATTGTGTATTTTCTGTGGGAAATTCTACAGTGATGCAGTAAAAGTAGTAAAACCCCATCTTCAGTTGTCTGGAACACAGTATCACAGCTTTGCATTTACTGTAGGACAATAATCATAACTACTAATGAAACTAAGTACGAGCTTTTGTTGGTCGTTTAACTTTTTCTTTCCTTTTTGCTGATGGTCTCAGTTTTGTGCATTTTTGATTTATGGCCACTAGATGGCTGTAAGTCATCATAAATCCTCCTGAGACCCAGAAGAATAAAATTTTGTGATATTTAGATTTGACATTCACATGCTACAGCAAATGTTGGAACTGGAAGGAGAGTCTTACTTAGTCAGTTTCATACTTAGTGCTGTCAGGAGATGCAGGTGGAGTGGGGTCTGATCTTACAGCAAGAAGGTGAAAGTTCAGAGAAGGATATGTAAACAGTGGACGGCAAAATAATGACACAAAGTCTATTACTTGTAAGCTAGGGCTATGAAGTTGTGGGCTCAGCAGATTTAAGCTGTCTTGCTGTATTCAGTTAAGAGAGCTCTTCAAGATGTCTCTTATCAGTAACACCAAGATCATTTGTTGTTTTGATGGACTGCCTAATCTTAAAGAATCTGTCTTATTAGTTTCTATTAGCTGAAAACAGGAAACAGTAAATTCAAATCCTGTGTTATCTGAGTCATGCCGTGAACACAGATATGCTGAAGAATGTTTTTGCCTTTCATGTATTGTTTAAACTGAATTCAACTGATAAAGACAAGACACATAGACTTTAATGCTTTTTTCCTCACAAATGTAATTCATTACAGAAGTGAAACTTTAAGTGTGTGTGTGTTTTCTAGAAATTAGAATGCCTTAAAATTTAAAATCCAATGTGGCAGTTGAGAAACCACACCAGACAACTTCAAAGCCCTCGCACAATATTTCTGGAGTGCCATTATTTTGCCCTGGCTCAGACTCCTCAAAGGCTGGTATGTCTTCCTCTGAGCTTTCACCTTCCTGCTCTAATGGCTGGCCTTGCTCCACCTCATCTCCTGACAGCTGTAAGTCTGACTCTCCTTTCACAGTTCTGAGTAAATTTCCTTTTCTCCTCGTCCTGCCCTTTGCTTCCTGAAATATTAAAATAAGTTCAGGATGTGAGGCAGTAAGACCTGCTGTCCACTACAAAGGGCACTGGATAACACTTTTGTTCCGGAAGGGTTAAAATTGCTATACACTTCTAAAATCACACTAAATCAAAGACGCTCAAATAGAAGAAACAAACAAAAAAAATCACTTTGTCTCCTTTGTGGCCATAAAATGTGGAAGCTGCAATTCTTGTACAAGAAAATCCATGTGCTTTGTTAGACCAGCTCCCACAAACATAGCATTGATAAGATCAGAATGTGATATAGATTGTATGTGCCTCAGAAGTTGTACTGTGATTTATCATGAGTTGTGCACTTTGTTTTGGCTTATGTTTTGGAAAATAGTGAATCATCAACAATGCAGAAGTAAGCTAGTTGCATTGCAGAAAGAATCATTGCTTTCATGTCATCGTATTCATCACACAATGAGAGACAGCAGGGGTTTCTCACTGTCCTTTAAACATGCACATGACTCGATACTGCTGACTCCTAAAAAAAAAAACAATTGCTCATCGGCTTTCCCCATCTTATCAAAAGAAAAAAAAAAACATAACAATCTCTTGTTCCTTTTTTGCTCCTCATAATTTCATTTAACTAAAATGTATCCATGTAACAAGTCTGGGCATGTTGTTTACAGCTCTGTTACTTGACCATTCCCAGTCATAAACACCGCATGCATCATTTTTTCTGAGTGATTGAGTTTGATGACGCATACCTGAACCAAAGCCCATCCTGTTTTTGCTGCCATGAAACTTTCCCCTGTCAAAGTACAAACGGAGAAAGTGAAACCACATTTACTGACCACAAGCAGAATTTAGTTGCAGGTGGGAATTTTTAAAAAGCGCAAATAGTAAACAGCTCATCACAACATTTTTAGAGTTCCACTGCTAAATTTTGCAGTGACATTCTGTTATAAGATCAGACTTAAGATAAGTTGTTGATAAGTCAACAATATGTGGTTGAATTATGTTGCAACAGTTCTTTCTTTTATATTCAGTTTACTATTTTTATCTCTGGTTATGATGCTTGCGTCAGTTCCAAACAAATATTTTTAAGGATAAACTGTAACAGAGGCATATTGTCATGTTGGTACACATCTTTACCCTTCCATTTTAATATTAGTGGAGAAATACACATAGAAAAAAATCAGCAAAGTAATGATTTTCAGTGTTGTAATAACCACGAAAATATCCTAAAATTTTCACTTTAACAGTCTCTTCATGAATAAGGAAGTGAAGAACACATTTCAACATATATTTATGTCAAAGTTTCTCTCCTTCCTTTTCTCCCAGCTGTCAGTCTTGTTCCTGTCTGTGTGACTTGTGGTGAGTAGGAGAAAAGGGCCAGTCCCTTTAGAGATATAGATATAATCTGGCTGTGTCTCCCTTCAGTAGCATACAGGGGAAAGTACCATTTGGATACTTCAGATACTTAGGGCACACACTGAGCTCAGGAAGCGAAGTAACACATCAGTGCACAGCAGAGGAAACTCAGGACTTGTACAGTCGTCGTTTCTTAACATCTATCTTCCTGCGTTCCCCGGGCTAAGAGCGCTCCGAACCCTGCTGTTTGACTGACGATGCCGGAGCCTACCCAGAATTTACTGATCCGTATCCTCGTGTTGTGGAACACCGTAATCACCATATTCCTAATTGTGTTCTTCGTTCTATACTTCACAGCAGGACATAAAGGCTTGGTGAGAACTCTTTGAATAATACTTTAACTATGGTGATTAGTGATTAGACAAAAAAAGGTAACTTCTTTTTAAAACCGTTAGTGTAGCATGAACATTTTTTTGAATAATAACATGAACTTCAGAAAAAGTCAACACCTGCGCCGTACATCTGCTCTTATTTGTGGTTTTGGTAGTAGCTGGTAACTGGTGAGAAAGACACCTATGCCTGTGGTCTACATTTGGTTACAGACCCCCGTCATAACACCCAGTCACAGCTTTCTCATAATGTTCAGTGTTTTTGAGTTAAGTTGGTTTCCCACAGAATAAAATAAGATACAGTAATACAGCACCAGGGATGCCTTACTTCATTCAAAACACAAGTTTATTACTGGAAGAAAATAGAAGTCATTTGTAGTTTTATAGAAAATGAACATATTTAAATGTTTAAACAGTGAAGAAGGCATCTTATTGACAAAAGATTGCCTAAAAGAAATTGGATGACATCTGGTGCTGTTGTAGAACTATGTTAACCCTCCTGTTATGTTGGTTTCCAGGAACACCAATTATGCTCCTGGGTTCATTTGGGCAAATTTACTCATCCAAAAGTGTCAGAAACACTGGCATTGATTATTTTACAATTTTCTTTTATGATTTTGATTTTTTTCATTTTCTGTAGTGATGCAGATGACATGTGACATCTCTTCTGTTCTGGGTCAATCTGACCTGCAACATAACAGGAGGGTTAAAACATTACAATAGTATGATCATTTTTTGAATAAATTACACGAAGGGCAGAAAAAAATCAACATCTGTGCCGTACAGCTGTTCTTTTTTGTGGTTTTTGTAGCATAGCTGGTGAGAAAGACACCTATGCCTGTGGTCTACATTTGGTTACAGACCCCCGTCATAACACCCAGTGACAGCTTTCTCATAATGTTCAGGTTCAGGTTTAGTTGGTTTCCCATAGAATAAAATAAGATACAGTAATACAGCACCATGGATGCCTTACTTCATTCAAATGCAAGTTTATTACTGGGAGAAAATATAAGTCATTTGTAGTTTTATAGAAAATAAACATATTTAAATGTTTAAACAGTGAAAAAGGCATCTTATTGACAAATGATTGCCTAAAAGAAATTGGATGACAACTAGTTCTTTTGTAGAACTATGTTAAAACTCACAATTGCACCTAAATTTCAGAGTTTCAGTCAGCAGCATGTTTCCACCCCGAAATCCTCTTACAGTATTTAGTATAAGCACTTTTGTTTCCTTTTCCAATCTTAGGAAAATAGTGCTGTAGAATCATCCAAAATTTCCTCCACGGAAAAGAGATGGGTAAGCTATCCATCATTTCTAAGATTTATTCAGAGTTTGTGTTTCTCTCCTGACTTTTGTGTTAAACATTCACCCTCTGTCCATTTTCCTTTATTTCTTGCCACAAAGACGTCCTGCTGATGTTACATGTATTTACTATTCTTACACATGTGTAGTAAGCGAGATAGATGCTGCACTATGTATGTCAGATTAATTCCATTTCTTATGAGTTACGTATGTCTAACCACTCTCCTCCCCTCTTGGAGGAAGCTCAGTGACGTCATTGCCACATTCGGGGAAATGCCACTAAACTCAACTGTTGTCTCTTCATTTTCCTTCTGAAGTTAGTACACAGTCTATGCTGTAAGCTGCTGTTGTCTCACGTTGAATAAACTGCAGCCTCTCTGGGCCTGAGTGTGTGTCCCTGGAAGTCATGTTTGCACCACATTTACTGTTACTATTTTGAGAGTGATAAATCCCTTCTTCTTCTTTCAACAGACAACCACCGCCCCCTCTAGCCTCTCCTCAATTACAGGAAAAATGCTCAGCTTTAAGTTTGCGGAAGGTAATGTTTTTCTTATTTCAATTTATTATCTGCACTTAAAATTTATCATATCCCCATTCAAATATTGCTGTGTTTATACTTTCTTTGTCAGAAGAAAAAAAATGTAATCCCATGAAATACATACAGTCAGTAAATAAATGAATACAGTCAAATGTACTTTACTTCAGGAAAAAAATTTGATTTAAAAACTGAATATAGAAAAAACAAATTTAGCATCTATAGCAGTCTATTTTATGTCCTCCACAGGTGGAAGTGATATAACATGGAGTCCAATTCGTTCAGATAAAACCCTGATTTCAAAAGTCAACAATGGCCTGAGCCTGAACATGGATGGATACTATTTCCTAAATCTTCAGGTTGCAGCTGGTCCAGACTGTTCCATAACAGATCAATCCAGTGTGAGCCTGGTGTACATACCGAAGGACAAAGACCCCAAAATTCTTCTAAAGGGCTCAATTAACAAAGAAACAAACACCACAGGTATTCTCAGCAAGGTAGTGGAGTGCGGTGCTGGAGAGAGGCTGATATTCAACATTAGTGAGCCATTACTCAGTTGTGTTGATAAAAATGATAGTAAAACTCACCTGGATATCATCTTCATGCCACGGCTTTAGATGTAAGTTCATTATTTTTAGCATAGTGCACGACACCTTTCCAGCTTTGGAACCCACACTGAAGCAAACCTAGTCTGAATCTTGTTGGGTGTATTTGTTCACTTTGGATGGATCACACTTTGATTTTGGCCAGTTGATCTCCAGATCAGCAATTTACCTAATAATTTTTGTAAAAGATGCATAAAAAAGGGGAATTCAATAAGAGGTTGGATGAAAACCTCGTCTCTTTTTACATTCCGGTCTAGAGCTCGCCTTAAACAGGGTTTATAATGATCCAATGATGTTCAGTTTTGTAAAGTAGATATAGCAGACCGGGTATTGGTCTCAGGTTGTATCATCACTACAAAATCACACTTGAAAACAGCGCAATGTATGTAATGTATTGTGTATTTAATGGATTAGAACCAAAGCTGGATTGTTTTCATTGTTCTCAAATAGCTGTTTTAAACAGAAACTTTGAAGCGGGTTGTTCAGAATTGACAGATCTCACTTGTTGAAACGATATTTCTTTGTTAGAGCTTTGCATGTTTAAAATATCTAGTAGTTGATTTCAAGAATTTATTGTGCTGAAGTGTCACATTTTTCAGCAGGAGATTGCTTTTGATGTTTGCACAGATTATACTTTCTAATTTCTGATTCATTTCTTGTTTTGTTAACATTGTATGAATTCTGTATTTAAGTTTATTTATTTATTTCTCGCAACAAAAACCATGTGCAGCATATGATTTAGACACATAATGGATGTAACAAAAAAACCCCATGGCAGGTCAGCTAATAATCTATGAATGTTTATTTTCTCAGTGATAATGTTTCACAGGGTGTACCAGTCACAAACTGGTAGTGAGTCACTGGAATCTATGTAGAGAATTGACTTTGTTTGTTAAAAGAATGTAATTCATATTTGGAAAGAACAAAGGTGTAGTTTTGATTTACTTGACCAATAACATACTTTAGTATTTCATCTCTTTAGTCTAAAGTTAAGTGTGAAATGACTTGATAAGCTCCAGACATCCTTGACTACATGTACTATACATTGTGACACGTGAAAACACAAGTCGCAGTGGTTGTTGCGGTAAGTTTCATGTGTTTGAGATTTGAAAGAAATACTGGGTTTTTTCACTTTTTGTATTTTTTTTGATGTTTTAGTGGAAGAGGAAGCTGCTTATGCATTTGAAAAGATTTCTGTGAGACCTGCTAAATGTGTGTGTTTAAATTTGACTTTAACCATTGTTATGAAAAAAATAAGAGAACGTCTTAGTTAAAAATGTTTACTGTCTTTATTGTATTTGATGTGACTGTAAAACAAAAACAAACTCAATATGAATCAAAGGACACGATAACAGTGATTAAGGGCTTTTGGGTTTGAGTCATTTATGAGACCCTACATATGAAAGTGAGAGGTCATGAGTTAACATTGGATTACCACATAATCACTAATAGAAAGATACAGCGGGACCCTCCCTGTCTATATGCTGTCGAAGAATATGTCCTCTTGACTCTTGACAAAGCAAACAGAAGAAATGCTTCTCATACAAAGCATTCAAAGTCACATCCAGTGACCTAAATCGCAGTGACAGAGATACAGTAAAGCAGCAAAAAAGGTCACTGGAACATTAGTCATCACAGTCAAGAGGCACATTTTCCAGCTTTCATTTGAAAACTTTTGTTTTCCAAACCTCAGCCACAAACGAGTCCCATATCTCTCAGTGCTCTGTCAATTAGTTGTTGCTACCACAGCTTTCGATTGCAGTGAAGAGGTCCAGGATGTAAAAATTGATAGCAGACATAGCAAACTACCACCCACTCTGTCTCTTTTATTAGAGGCCTTAGATGCATTTGCATGGGTTGATTTTGGTTGCTCCCTTCCTACTGCTTTCCACTGCCCAATGTCAAGATAATAAATGGTGTATCCACACAGAGAAAGTGTATAACCTCTACACATCATTTTTGCCCAGACATCATGGAGAGAACGTCGACATTATAAACATGTTTACAGCATGCACTTTTTGAATAACAATCTTCCAGTTTCTTCTTGTAACCCTTATCAATATGCCACCTCTTACAATAAAAGATTTGTCAGACTAGAAAATGTCTGAAATGAGTAAGCTTCTAAATCCAGTCACAGCGGGTTTTTTTAATCTTGAATCAAAATGATAGTGATGTCAAATCTTTAAAAGTTCAAATATTTCTCACTCACATATTTTTCCTCCAGCCTGTAGTGTTAAATAGCCATGTAGAGTATTGTGTGTGGGTTACCCAGTTTTGGATATATACACTACTGTGCTACAAGAGTGCTATGCGCAGACACAAATTTCTGATATTTAGCAAAAGACTAAAACAATACAAGAATTTTTCTTGTTAAAATTCAAGTACAGATCTCTTGGATGGTTACCGCCGCACAACAGGCATCATTATTTAACAGCTAATCCAATTAAAATTCTACTAAAGACAACAATAACACAAATACAGTGGAAAGGTCACGTTTAATAGCAGAGGTGAAGCCTAACCCACACACACAGGTCAGTTACAGCTGTCTGTGTCCAACAGCTGAGCAGCTCCTGTATCCACCATAAAGCTGTTATTAATTAACACTATCCACACAGTTCTAGACCATTTTTGAATCAAGCTGTAAATATGGTGTTTTAAAGCTGCAAAGTTGGGTATTTTTGATCTGATCAACTGCAGATTTTTGATCTGATCATCTGCAGAGGAATGGTTTATTTAAAGAGTTTCGTGAGGTTTCAGAACTCATCATTGTACAGAAACAGCATAATTGAAGGTTATGAATGAATCATATCTATCTGATGGATTCCAATTGGAAAGAACATGATTTGTTTGCATAAAGGGACAGTCCTCTTCACACACACTTCATACACTAAGGTTAATTATGGAGTTCCGCAGGGTTCCATGCTAGGATCAGTTCTGTTGACTTTATACAGCCACTATCATTAAAAAGCAAAGGGTACATTTTCACTGCTATCCAGATGACACCCAACTTTATCTGCCCGTGAAGCCAGATAACACTCACCAATTAGTTAATTGCAAGAACAACTTAAAGACAAAAAGACCTGGATGATCTCTTATTTCCTGCTTCTAAATTACGGCAACTGGTGTCTAACTGGATACTTAGAATGGCATTACCTTGGCCTCCAGTAAAACTGGGAGAAATTTTAGAGTCATTTTACATCCTTCAGTGTGTATATTGAGCTAATATGTAGGACTGTTTTCTTGCATTTGTGCAATATCTTTACAATTAGAAACATCTAATTTTAGAGTGATGTTAAAAAACTAGTTCATGCATTTATTACTTCTTGGCTGAACTACTGTAATTTGATAGGACGGGGCTCTCCTAAAATCTCCCTGAAAAGCCTTCAGTTGATCCAAAATGCTGCAGTAAAAGTACTGACAGGGACTACAAAGAGAGAGCATGTTTCTCCATTATTGGCTTTTCTTCATTCATTCTCCTCATATACCAGTTCTAGAATAATCAGGCCCTGTCTTACCTTAAAGACCTCATAGTACCATATCACTCCAATTGAGCACTTCAGTCTCAGACTGTTGGCTGACTTGTGGTTGCTAGGATATTTAAAAGAAGAATGGGAGGAAGAGCTTACAACTTTCAGGCCTCTCTTCTGTGAAACCAGCTCCCACATTGAATTTTAGCAACATTTTAAGACTATTTTCAAGACTGAGGTTAAAACTTTCCTTTTTGATAAAACCTATAGTTAGGGCTGGATCAGGTGATCCTGGGTTCGTCCTCAATTATGTTGCAATAGGCCTAGGTTCCTGGGTCATTCTCATGATGCAGTGTTACTTCAGCTCTTTTGTCCTGTCTCCCTGCCCCAACCTCCAGTCCCTGACCCTCCATGAGCCTGGTTCTGCCTGAGGTTTCTTCCTGTTAAAAGGGAGTTTGTCATTCTCACTGTTGCCAGGTGCTCAAAGCTGGTCCTTTGATTGTTGGTTTATTTGAAGAGTTTTAGTCAGGCTTCAGAACTCTGTACAGACACAGCATTAGTGAAGGCTTGGTGTTTTCTGTGTTTTTGTAGGGTCTTTACCTCGTGATATAAAGCAAACCAAAGTGATTATTGTTATGATTTGATACTAAATAACATAAATATAATTGTTTTGCTCACCTCTTTTTGAAGCCAGAAGGCACCTGATATAGATGAAGTACTAATTCTTCAGCTAACTAGCGTTTATATTGGTTAATTAGTATTGCACTAATAAAATACTAGACTTTAACTCAAGTGTAGACTTGTAGGGTGGCCTGTATCTCACAGACAGCCACAATATTAATCAGATAATAGATTAAAAAAGCACCAAGGGCACAAAAACGGATCCCTAACTCCAGTGGATGAGTTACAGTTCACCCCACTCAAAGTTTTAGAGTTGTTCTGAAGAGGGGGGAAAGCCCCCACAGAAGCCCAAACTGTTATTTGTACCAACACAAGGGGACAGCATTTAGCTGCAGACTGTTTGCTGTGCTCCTCTTTCAGTTTTGCTTTGCATAAAAAAATATACTCTCTATAAACTATGTTGTGTGATTTTAGCCAAAAAAAAAGTTCAATTTAAGAGGCCATTTTTGCCTTATTTCAAAAGTTGATTGTAAAAATCAGCAGTGCTCAAGAGATCAATATCTCACACAGACCTGCTTTATAAATGGAAAATGTTGATTTCATATACGGAAGTGTAAAGATTTTGGTTCATGTCATAACCGGTGATAGAGTACTCTCAGCCCACACAAATTCTCTATACAAGTCATGCTTGGCCTCGAAACTACACAGCTGATACAGCTCGCGCTGCTGCGCTACTGTCGTCTCTCACACTTCACAGGTCAGCCAGCGCTGGAAGATCATGACTCACACATGTGTTATTAAAAGACCAGAAGACTTGAGAAAACATCATTCAGCTCATGGATAACTAAACTCTGGACTGGAGTTACACTTTCAGCTCTCAATTGTGTTTTCCCAATTTGAGTAATCCATACTTGGCTGAGGGAAAATTAATTAGAGAAATCACTCAGCCTACACACCCACCCATAGAAACACATACATGCACATACACATATTCATTCACATACACTCACACACACACATGTTGCTTCATTTTCACCAGCCATTTCTCTCTGGGTCTGGGGTTGGAAAGTGAGTCAGCCAAGCAATCTGCTGCTATCACCCCCCTCCCCCCGGCAGCCCCCACTACCACTTCCTTTTCAGTTTACAAATATACAACTCTGTGGGTGTCTTCTTCGAACACACATAGATGAAGGGAAAGTATAACAGTGACTGCATGGGACATACAAAAAAGGGGGAAAAAAAAAAAGCTTCAAAGAGCTTCTCGTTCGCACAGACCATGTCATGGTTGCACGTTGTGCCGAGATGTGACTTGAAAAGAAACGATGTAATCTACTGAAAAAAAGTAGTAAATAGAAAAGTAAACCAACAATGAAGACGTTGACATTTTTCACATCCACTTTAAACCTTTAAACCTTAAATAATGTTGCTGCCAGTATACATTGAGGTGAGAAGAAGCTGACATGATGACACTTTACTTTTTGGGCCATTGTGGTATTGAAAAAAAAAAGTTCCTCCAGTAACTGCTGTGTGGTTGGACTGAGTGGGCGACAACATTTTTAATACAGAGACCACTGAGCCTGTATCACGGTCTCAACTTTCACGGCAGGAAGTGAATACACTTCCCTTACTGTGCATGGCTAACAAAAAAGACCAAACCAAACAGGTCTTTTAAATTATTATGTGTTTATTTCATTGCACTGTATGACTTAATGTATATAAATACAGAAAAATGAGCTTTTTTCTTTAATAATAAAAAACAAATTCATAAATAGTGTGCAGTACGTGTTACAGCAAGTAGGAAAAAGAAAGGTTACAGTCTTATTTTTGATATTAGTATGAACACTCAGCAACAATCTGAAGTTCAATCTGTGAAATATGTATGTATATATATATATATATATATATATATATATATATGTATGTATTTGATTTTGATGTATTTCACTCTCTGTTTTTCAAATTTAATTA
>NW_024582696.1:171213-188669 GCF_018398535.1 Haplochromis burtoni | reverse complement strand
CAAATACACAAGCATATAAGCATATCAAATTTCCCTGTTGTCCGACTGTTCGTTACACTTATAAAACAAAATTGAGAGTTACATCTGCAGAAACAAAGCTGGCAGCACAGCCCTGCACTTTGCAACGCGCAAAGGCACAAAGAGGATTTGACACTTGCCTTCCTTGCGGTTACGGACCTGCTTTTTCATGTCAAAGAGAATCACAAACCCCTGAGAGGACTTATAGGTTTTAATTTACTCTCATTTGGAGCCTTTATGTGGCATCTATATCATATAGGCACCAAAGACATTCTCAGAGGGTTTGTGGCGTACAATTTTTGCAGTGTCACTCACGTCCACAAAAATACCATCATCCTTATAAAGGTGAAACACTCCACCCAGGTAACTGTTGGATTGTGTTTTTTGACTGACTTTTGAATGTGAAGGATATTTCCTGGACTGCAGGAGGGTGATATTCCCTGAATACCTGTCAGTATGCATGCTAATACGATGCTGAAATCCGTTGCTGTCTGAGAAGAAAACCTTGGAATAGACATAGTAATAACCCTCTTTCTGAATTTTGAGCTCTCTGTCTTCGTAGGTCATTTCATAGAGGAGAGGGTCTGCATTCATGCTCCATGCCATTTTGTTTTTTGCATGAGCTACATCTTGTCCATCTGAAAAATATAAGAACAAATGTAATCGTTCTAATAAAATAAAGTGCAAACATCACACTGTGAAGAGCAATATGTACTTAATTATGCATCTTGGTAATAACTGAAACATTATGTTCCTGGCAGTTAGGGAAATGCTGTTTTTACCTGTCAGATGTGCAACCGGTTTGGAGGGAGGAATACTATAACTGGGTTGTTTAGTGGCAGTTGTAACTGTGAGAGGACGAAACATTACTTATGTAGTGTGGAATAAGTAAACGGAAGGTGCTCGTCATCTGTGTATAAAGTGCTGAGACTCACCTCCGATGAGCTTAGAGATCGATTCTGAGTCGGTCTGCAACGAAAACGAAAGAGGGTTAATGTATTTTTAATGTGCATTTGCATTTTTGAGCGTGCACATGTAGATGCGTAGATGCAATCGGCTCTTGTGGATAACAAAGTTGTGAAAATAGAAGTTTAACAATATTAAAATGTAATTGTAACAGGCATTGTTTTTCTGCAGAGCATGGTAGGACAGAAGAAGGTAGATTGCTATCATGATACCGGAAGTAGACCACTTCCTTTTTGCCATCATCCCTTGTTTGTACACTGTGCACACACTCAAAAACGCCACTGCTGTTATTCTGTTCTATAATACGTGACAGCTACCCTAACACAGTGCATCAGTGCTGTACAGGAAACTGACTCTGTACGTCCACCGCCTCAGAAAGTATGTCTGCCCCCTCCCCACATGCACGTCATTAAAGTTGTCTGTAAATGAGCTGGACTTTAGAGTACTTCTCCATGTGTGCTTGGCCCTCTTCCCCATAATAGTGAAATAAATTCATGATCAGCAGTTTTTACTGAAAATAAATTCATCTCAGCAGAATTTCTATCACAAGAGCCTCTGTGTTTGCGTCACAAACCCTTCCAGATACCCAGACATACATATTGCATAAAGAATCGCTGCAATAGGATCTTCTCTAAGTCAAACTGTTATTCTATTCTATTCTGTTGTGGAAATTTATATTTTTAATAACTTTCTCACATACAGCTCAAAGTAATCTACATTTTTATGCCTATTTATGCATCTACATGTTTAATTATGACAATATCAATGATATAAAACAAAAACTCAGGTTTAAAGAAAATCAAGACCTGTAGCAATCTGCTGTGACCTTTAACCAAACGCATTTCTGATTACGAATACTTCTGATTGAGTGAAAGTGTTATTAAAATGACTGACAGAAAATATGTAGGAGAATACTGTGAAAAAGTACGAAAAGAAAACTGGAAGTGAGAACACTGTGGTAAACAATGAATAAACTCTTACAATGAAAGCGAGATTCAGAGGCGTTGAAACAGATATTTAATGGAAAAAAAGATCTACCGAGACAATGAGCTACTAATAAATCATAGAATGAAATTGCAAAAGGTACAGAAATGGTGATACTTACACGTTCGGCCTGGTAGAGTCCATAGATGAAGCATGCTTCTATGACCATGCCGCACAGCGCCACGCTCACCAGCATGAAGAGCAGGATCTGAGCCACCCCGGTCTTTTTTCGCACCTGGATCAGCCTGGGGGGCACTGGAGGCCTTGTGGCATGGGTGTCCACCACACACACAGAGGGATATTTAATCTTCTCCATACTTTCTGGGGTTTTTCTGTAAATGGAAAAGAATTCAGTGAGGCGCTCTCACTGAAGTAGCTGCTGCTGAGAGACCTGAGAGACAGGCAAGTGTGAAGAAGTTTCAGAATGGGTGGGCTTACTTCTGGTTGGTTCAAGTGGAGCAAACTTACCAGCAATCAGAGACAGAAGTCTTGAGATGTATCACCAAAGCACCTTTGAGAGCTTCCAACGTGCACTTGAACTGCACGCACCCAAAGGATACTCCGAGGTTATGTCACTCTTTCCAGTGTAGTCAATAAATCGTTTTTGAAGTGTCACGGTTGAAGGCGACATTCAGTGAGTGGAAGACCCAGAGCAATGCATTCTGACCTCCCCATTTACACCCTCCCACTTCAGTGCAGCAGCAGTGCAGAATGTCTCCAGTCCCACTTCCTCCCTCGTTAACACTCTCTTTGGTCTGACAGTTACAGTAACAGACCAAAGTTGTACACACATGTCCTTTGTCACTTTAAGCACATTTGTGAAAGACCCTAAAAGGTCACAAGCCACCTTAAGTAATGGGTTTAAAATGTATATATTTTTTCCCAAGGCTTGATTATTTTACGAGAAAGTATTTTGAGGTTTAAACAGTATGCATATTCCATCCAGTCAGTGCTGGTAATACGTAGCACTGGTTAATATAATTTTTCATTATCTTCACTAGCATCTAATTAGTAAACAGTTAGCATCCCATTGGTTAGCAGGAAAAAGTCGTTTAGCTTCTACATGAGGGTGATAACAGTCATGGGGAAAAAATATGTACACCCAATGCAATTTGTTGGACGCTTAGTTAATTTAAAAAAATGTATAGGTGTAATTTTCCACCAATCTGTGACATAGTATTAGCGTAAAATGCAAGAACATGTCATTTCAATCTTGCCTTTGACTTAACTTTCCACTTCACTTCTTCTTTTTGAGTGATTCCTTCTTAAGTCGTTCCTTGGTGTAAAGGGCCGTCGCTGTCTTAAAAGTCCACTCAGCTTTGGCACAGATGGCCTCATGTTAAGCAGAATGCAGAATGAATTCAAAGCTGAATGACAATGGCAGAGAGCCGTTTATCCCCCAGGAAACAAACAACCACAACACAATAAAGTTTCCATCAGTATGTGGCAAAGCTGTCCTTGGTTGGTCTGCTGTTAGTGCTGCTGAACAACTCTAACTTTGATTTGTGTCTCCAGAGCACAATATTCCAAACGACCTGTAAGGTCATTGCAAACTGCTGTTTTGCTCTAAACAGCTGCAACGGTTTTGCAATGTAGGTCAAATGTGCAATCTCTGGTTGATTCGAGATGCATGCACTCTAACCCTCATACCTGACCTACAGTTCCTGTAATGGCACTTTAGGGTTCTTGCATCAAACAGTTTGTTCTTGGGATGATGTGGTGGACTAGTTTTTGAAAAATCGACATCGCTTTTTTAAGACTATACTTATTTTACCTAAAATAATTTAGGGATTCTTTTAAATTCTTGCCAGTCTCATAGGTACAAAAAATATTTTTTCTGAAGGCCACACAAAGCTTCTTTCTTTTTTTTAAGATATGGATTTAATAGTGGAATTTCTTTCAGTTATTTACCTACTTCAATTTTTGTTAAATGTCATTGGAAGCACCACCTTCCCACTCCACCACCCACCCTTAGGGGGTGGAGTGGGTGTAGATGAGTGTCAGGGATGATTCTTGACAGAAGGATAGCGGCAACAATGGAAGGGAAGGTTTACAAGATGACAGTGAGACCTGCTATGACAGAGTTAGAGAGACAGGGCTGAGATGGTTTGGACATGTCCAGAGAGAAGCTTAATGGATGGAATGAACTGAGTACATTAAATGTATCAATATTCACCATTTAGAAGATCCAAGAAGGTTAAAACTCAGTTTTAATGAGATGTACTTTGTCACTGAGGCTTCAGTAGGTGAGGGGCTGGACAATTTCACATTCTGATGAGAAAAGATGTGATGGACATACGGGGAAAGACATTTTACCAGCTTAGTGCTGAAAAGGATTCCCGACCTTTGACCTTGTAGTGGACTATACACGTAAATATAACAAAGTACAAGATTACTGTTAAATACTGTCACTAATACAGTTCCAGCATGTCCTACAACCCAACAAATACCATCATCATCATAAAATACATCCTCAATTAGATTAGACAACATTTCTTGTAAGAAAATGGCAGATGGAATAAGCACAGAGCCGAGGCTACTGTTTGGAGAAGCCCTCAGAGAGGACTGATGGAGGCTCCCTGACGAGGCAGATCCCTGTAAACTAATGAGAAGCCTGAGAAATGAGAAATGAGAAAGGGGAAGGAAGCGTGGGGGTACATCCTTTCAATAAAACTTCTGTTTAAGCATGTTCCAGTGATCTACCAGCTGCTTGGATTGTATTAGCATATTAGTGTATGAGCTTACCATACCATCCTTTTAAAGTAATGTATGTGAAGTGGTTCTGAAATATGCTAGTAATGGACAATATGATGAAGTGGTTTCCATTTGATCATTCTAAACACCTGCTTAGGAATACATGATTAATGATGATTTAATGTGTACATGATGCAATGAAAGTGAGAGAGCAACGATGCAAGGTGAATCATAGGATGAAAATATATATATGATAACAAAAGTATGACAAACAGAAACAAAATATGACACAGAGCACTATAGAGGAAGTGAACATTAATTTGAACTTCCTTTAATGCTGTTTGTCTGCTGACCCAAGTGGACCTAAGACAGTTTAATTAATTCCTAATAGCAGTGGTAAATGTCTTTTATTTGTCCTATCATTTTCACATCTTCACTTTGAGTGTTTCTTGGGAGAGACTGGCGGGGGGAACAAGCACAGATCTAGGCCTGAGACTGTGGTTTGGGGAAGGCCTCGGTGAGGACTGGTGGCAGATCTCCATCTACCAATGAGAGGCGTGAGAACTGGGAAAGGAGAGGGAAGGTTGGGCAAGAAAAGTCAGAAAATAATGAGCTTTTCATACTAAGATTTTATTACTCACTCTGAAAAGAGAGAAGTCACATTTAGTCACATTCAATACAGTATTACATAATTTTCCTTTCTTTATCTCTTTATTAAATTAAGAAAAGTGTTTGTTCAGTCTGTCACCCTCCAGTGATTTGTAAATTGGCACTTGCTCTGTGGTTTTGGGTTTCGTTGATTTGTTTTGGGGGTTTTCTTCTTCTATATATCAAGAATAAAATAATAAAGTGACAGAGAAATCACATCACATAGTCTCTAGGCTGTAAATAAATGATCTTCCATTGAAAGACCGTTCAATGGAAATCACTCAGCAACATTTTCTGTGAACACTAAGCTCAGCAATCATGGACCCAGTCTCCACAAACTCAAAGCTTTATGATACAACGTATATTTATTTATTCATGAAGTCATCATAAATCATGTTTGTGCCTCTTTTTTTTAAAATATCAAGCCTGCTTTCTATTCTTTTTTTTTTTATCTCATCAACAGCTCCACCTAAAGGAAAATGTCAGGTAGTTCGCCTACAACGTTAGTGATCTTACGCGTGTAAAAACCAGAAAATTAAGAGAAAGGGGAAATGAAATGTGCAAAACATAGCACTTTTGTCTTCGAAGAAATTTTGTAGAATTTTTTTTTTTTTAAACAAACCAATTACTTCATGTCAGCTTTGTCAGCTCTGCTGTTCAGACCGCAGAGCGCTATTGGTCGCAACGGTGGCTCCACTCATTGAGCTTTTAAGGGAAGCGGTGCTATCTATTGGCTATTCTCCAACTGTCAGAGTGCGAGTAAGCAATTAGAGATATGCAGAAAACTGTGTAGCAAATGTGTAACAAGTGGCTCATAGTTGGTGAAAGTAGAATAAATGGACTATGCACTGCCACCAAAACATGATGACTGCGTCTGCACAGCTGTGTTTGCTGGCATATTTAACTCTGACTTTGGGGTTGACTTTGGGTTTGGGCCCAAACAAAAACATGGGGTTTACGTTCCTCTTACCAGCTGGAAGCACAGAGTGTTTTTACCAAAGGACGGCGATGAACGACAGCATGGAAGTTGAATACCAGGTGAGTGGAAACTTCTCTCTTTGGTGTTTGTCTGTACACGGACAGAGTTTATTCTGATGTTTGCTTTAGCCGGAAAAAGTTTGTGTATAATATGTAACTCAAAAACAAGAAACGTGTTGGACTTTGGCACTGCATAGAGAGAGATAACAAAACCATTGGTGCTGCAGAAGCCATAACACAGAGGGGGAGCAAAATAACCCACAAAATGATTAATCTATCTCTATGCATTATCTCCCCACCACACACACACACACACACACACACACACACACACACACACACACACACACACACACACACACACACACACACACACACCCAACAATGCATAAATCCAAAGAAACTTTCATTTCAAAAATTCAGAATAACCTTTGGTTAACTTCCTATAATCAGACCACAGTTAGTATCGTGGTCACTCTGTTACTGCAATCTCTTCGCAGCTGTGGTGGTGTGCTGGTTCTGAGTCATGACTCATTATGTCTCCGTGTAGCATTAATGCATTCATTTGGAAACCTAAGTCACAATCATTAAACAACATAACTACACCTTCAGTATCCTTAAGTTCCAGTCCTGCTTCAGAAGTAAACATCTGACAAAATCCCTTTTTTTTTTTTTTCAGTCAGTCACTGATAAAATTCATCAATTTCCTATCTTGGGTGTTAAACTTGTCTGACCCTGTGCTTTTTATTAACTAGTGGGTTATTTAGGTGCTGAAATAAACACTTTTAACTGCTGAGAACTGTGTGGCTAGAACTCAGACAGTGGGATAACACGTGAGCTAGGTTGTCGCTCAGGCTACTATCAGGGTTCTAATTTGAATTTCAGGCAACTGTTGCAAATGAACCTGTAAAATAGAGAAGCTTCACATGTAAGCTGCATGTCTGGGATGAAAAGAAATGAGCTGTGTTAGTGAATTCTGTGTGATTGTGACTTCAAACCTTTGCAAATACTGACTTCAATCCCTGTTTTTGTTACAGGTGATAGCAGGGTCAGGTCTGGATGTTGGGTTTATCCTCCTCTCACCCACCGGACATCGGCTAGTCTCTGACTTCAGGAGGTCTGATGGTATCCACATGTGCGTATCTGTTCAGTCTGAGATGAGCAGTCTCTCTTGCTCTTTAGTATTTGTATTAAAAAGTAGTTAAACAAATGTACGTAAAGAATGACTCACAAGCTATTTCATTAGATACACCTGTTCAAGTTCTTTTTAATGCAAATATTTGATCAGCTAATCACAGGGCAGTAAATGAATGTGTTTAGGCATGTAGGTATGCTCAGGATGACAAAGTAAGGATCATTTTGGGGAAGAAACGTTATTTAGGTGACTTTGAATGCAACACTGTTGTTGTTCCCAGATGGGCTGGTCATAGTATTTCAAAAACAGCTGATCTGCTGTGATTTTTGCTTCATTTCAATTCAGTTCTGTTTATATAGCCCCTTCACGACCACTGTCATCTCAAGGTGCTTTAAATTGTAGGCTACAAACCCTAAAATGATTTTAAAAAATTAAAAAGCAAGAAAAAAAACCCTCACAAACATAAAACCATCTTTAGGGTTTACAGAACATAATGTGTCCATCTTCCGATGGCTGCTTCTAGCAGGATAATATGCCATGATGTCACAAAGCTGTCGAACTGGTTTCTTGAATATGAAAATCAGATCACGGTTCTCAAATGGCCTCCACAGTCACCAGATCTCAATGTAATAGAGCTCCGTTGGGATGTGGTGAAAGGTGAGATTCACATCATGAATGTGTGGCTGACAAATCTGCTGCAATTGTGTGATGCCATCATTTTAATATGAACCAAAATCTCAGAGGATTGTTTACAGCGCCTTGTTGAATCTGTGCCTTGAATTAAGGCACTTCTGGAGGTCAGAAGAAATCATTCTGAAGGCGCCTGTTGTGATTTTTGCTATATAAATCTGAACTGAATTAAAGGGAAGAAGGGGTTATAAAGTCTACCTAATAACGTACATTTTAGCGGACATTGCGTTTTCAGTAGGAGAAATGTTTCATCACAGTTTTTCGCAGTTGTCCAGATAAACTCTTTCTTGCCCGGATGATTGAATGTGTATCAAGACATATACAATGTGGGAGATTCATATCGATCGGCCACCTGTCTTCAAAATGTTCTTTTTCCTGTAGGGTGGATCCCACAGTTGATGGAGACTACCGGTTATGTTTTGACAACAACTTCAGTAAAATGTCAGAGAAGATGGTGTTTTTTGAGGTCGTCATTAATAATCAGAACAGCAAAAACGGAGGCCAAGATGATTGGTTAGAGACTGTAACTTCAGACAGCATGGTGGACTACAAAATGGAAGACATCAGGGTGAGAGCAGAAAATAAAATTCTGCATGTCCTGGATCTAAATTTACTCTACAACTGGTTATCATATCAGCGCCATTCGTTTAAATCCACTTAATGTCTTTTTTGTCCCCCTCCAGGCGAGAATGGACTCTGTGCACCGGCACCTGGAGAAAAGCCATCAGGTCCAGGCCATGCTGAGGGCATTTGAGGCGAGAGACCGCTACCTTCTGGAGGACAACTTGTGGCGAGTGTCCTTTTGGTCCTGCGTAAACCTGTCGGTCATGCTCACTGTTGCTGTTGTTCAAATTTACACCCTCCGACGCCTCTTTGTCAACACCAAGCAGGTCCGCACATAACAAAACCATCCTTACCTCCATCGACGAAAGACTAGCAGAAAACACTCAACTGACATGGGAGCTGAATTTAAAGGAATAGTTTACATCATCATTTTAAAAAGCTGGTTTTTGCACTGGATTTTTTTTTAATTGTCAAAAACTGTTCCCTTTGATGCATTGTGGAAACCACTTTCTGCTTTTGTGTCATCCCTGAAATCACATTTATAGCACAGTAGTGGATGCCTGTAGCACCGGTATTTGTTAAAAGTTTCATTAGGGAAGCTAGAACGTCAGTTGTTCTCCCTTGAAAGTTTATTGAATTACAAACACTACATTTGGCACATCTAGAAACTAAGATTATCAGAACACCAAAAAACTAATTATCAGATACGTCACCTCATGAAAGCGCATGATGAAGCTTTTTAAAAGCTTTAAAAACAAAAAAACAACAAAATGATGCAAAATAGTAACTGTAATAAAATAAATATTTATAATCATAAAAAGAAAAGTCCCTGATTAGATTTACTATATGACAGTTAAATATTACACAAAACAATAACAGTCAGGTGGCTGGGGAAAAGGCATCAGAGTCACTTGTTTCATGCAATTGCACTTTGTGGTACTAAGGTGGAGAAGTCAGTAAAACCAGGTGTCTATTTTTATAACTGTGAGCAGTTACAGACTCTGCCATGAATCATTTTATTGTGGTAATGCTCCACCACTTGAAAGGCATTCTCTCTTTTGCATCACTGAGCAGATACATGAAAAATTATAATACAATTCTCCTGCTGCACTTTGTGAGTTGGCACCAGAACTGAAATGATACAAAACAAATGCTCTAAGGTCTTCTGGGGGATTGGGAACAGAGAACTGAAAGTACACCATGAGATTTCAAACCATTTCAGCTTTTTGTGCCCACAATCATTAGTGTCATTATCCCAAAGAAAGAAAGAAACAAAACCCTGAACCATGCCACTCAGTTTGAATTCTTCAGTTAGGCTGCAGGACTGTAACACCGTTATTGGGAGTGCCTCTTTGTTTTGATGAAGTGAAATTAAAACGTGCTCTTCTGCTCCCATTGTTGTCATTGATTGGAGTCATTTCACATTCACTGCGGAGCGGCCAAGGTCACTGCTGGTTTCGACGAGGGGCCGGGCGCCTGTTCAGGAACAACTGACATTAATCTCTTGGTGACACGCAGTAAAGAATTGCCGTTGACATGTTAACCCTTCAGGATCCAGTTAGCAAAACAGCAAGGACACTTGTACTGTGGCGGGTGCCGGCTGAAGGATAGGACCTTTTGTTTAAGCAAAGGGAAATACTAGGGAAGTGCATTTCACATTTGAATTTTAAATACTGCCTGGAAAAATCTAAACACTAAAAGCAACCTTTTATCTTTCATCAGTGTGAAAAATGTATGATTATATCTCAATTTAGTGTTGCAAGAGAAAATCTGAGAAGCTGTTATTGGAAGATGATTTGGCCCACAGAGAAACAATGATTAAAAGTTAATGTTGCAAAAATGTAGTGTTCCTGCTCATCACCACAGGATTTGTCAAGATGCATTTCTGCAGGCTGTTAAGTAGAAGGTTGCCATAGGAATATGGGCTTGTTTTAGCCCGAGAGAGGGAGAGCGAAAGCAAAGAGAAAGGAGAGGACCACCAGGAAATGCTCTATACATTATCTGAGAGAAAGAGAGAAGACCACACAAGACACAAACAGACACCAACCACCAGAGCCAGTCCCTTTATTGTACACAACACCTCTTTATTTACTCGCCTTTCTAAATCCGTTCATGTTGTTTATTCAAATCAATTAATTGCTACAGAGGCACTTGACAAGGTTTGAAGAAAAAAAAAAAAAAAAAAAATGTTTGCAGGTTGTTTCCAATCCCCGTCTTCCAGATCCGAGAGTTGGGTTCGAAGAAAGAAGGGTACGTCCATTAGGGAGAAAGGCAGTTTGCTCACAGCCTACTATATGACAAGCCATTTACAGGTTAGCCTTCCCAAGGGCAGGTCTAAGTGACAATCAGAGATTTAAACTCTAGACCAATAAATATCTGTTTTAGTTGTTTAAAATTTGTGTACCATGGGGAGTGTGGAAGATCCATTATTAAAGATCTTCAGTATAAAGACCAGATAGGAATATTTTATTCTTCCTGGTGCTGTCACTGAAAGCCAGACCTTGAGAAAGGAAGAAAAGGCACATTTTGTCTCAAGAAGCAATGGTTTGGGATCTTGCTGCATTTTTTTTTTTCGTTTTTTTATTAAACAGCTTTTTTGATTTGTCAGTCTGGTTAATTAATCATCTTTCCTTGATGCAGACTACCATCTTAGGGAGCTTCTCTTGACAGGATGTGCCTTTGTAAACCACAAATCCCAGCACCTGCTCACCACTACTGATCAAACCAAAACAGAAAACAAGTGCCCAATGTAACTCCCAATTTCCCCTTAAAGACTTAAAAATATATATATATATATATATTTTATTATGGTCAAATACGTTCAAAGAGCAATCAAAAGATCATCATCAAATAATCACAGCTGAACCAAGTGCACGTCCAAGTTTAGACAGATAATCCCTGTAGCAAAACCCCAAGTAACAGTCCAGGCGAAGCTGGGGGGCTGAGTTGAACATACCTGTACAGAGATGATACAATTGCTACCAAAGCATCAAAAGAAAAAAAAGAAATTGGGGGGGGAAAAAAAAAAAAAAAAAAAGAAGAAAATGCCCAGATTTTAAATAAAGCACAATGAAATAATCTCTTTTCCCGCCTTTATTGAAGTCTAATCTATGAAATGAGTGCTAGTGCTTTCTTTAATTTGATGACTACCGTTGTATTTTGACATTTTGGGCTTGGATTATGATCGATAGCATGCTTTGTCATGTACCCTATAATAAAATGAGAGATAAGCTAACTCCCCAGAATAGGCCAGCTATATACAAGATCATTTTATGCATGGAAGCATAGGTGAGAGAAAATTTCCTTGAAAATTAAGCCCAGACAGAGACGTAACATCTGATCTATACTTAATACCACCTTTACGCTCTGAATCACAGATCTGTCCACACACCCCTCAGCTTCATCAAGTTTTATCCTCTCCGAGAGAAAACTGTACCGTGTACACCGTTCTATTTAAATCCGCTAATCCAGGAATTAACTCTCCTCCAAGGCTGTAGGCCTCACTGAGGTATGACTGAGACTAGAAGGATTAAAATTCAAGACGTGATCATCTCCAAATTAGTGGAGAAAGCTTCCCAGAAAGTGCAGACAGCATCCATCCCATCCCCCTGGACTTTTGTGCATAGTGTTATGGTAACAAGCTACAGCATCCCTGCTATGAGTGGCTTAATGTAAGGCTAGGCGGTTAGAAGTGCTTGGATTATAACGGTCAATGAATAACATTTCATTGAGGAAAATAATAGTTGACGGAGGAACCGAAGCTATTTCTCTCAGTGTCAAACAACCCTGCTCTGTATCTTTTTTTTTTCTTTGTTTTTACACTCTGTTGAGATTAAGATTTCATTTTAAAGCTACATGTATAACTGTCATTTAAAAAGGACAAATTCACTCAAATAAAACAACACAAGGGAAGAAAAAAAGAACAGTGATAATAAGCCATTGTTTTTCCAATATGAAATCAGGAGACCCGAGAGAACAGCTGGTTATGGGTGTATATTACAAAGACCAACCTAGACTTGAACGTCCAGGCTCATTTTGAAGGGGAAAAAAAGTAGGGCGGAGGGGAGAGAAAAACCCAGCCTGTACCAGTTAATAACTTAATAAATGTACTTCTGCTGAGAACCTTGCCAGGAACTAAACTGTAAAGGAAATTAACCAGTTATTACATTTAAAAAATATTGAATCTGACACATCATCTCCTAATGACAGAAGCTGAATGCATCTCACAGATGAGCCATTTGTTTTCCTCTTTTAGAGCAGTCAAATGCAATATTCAAGTGGTTAAGGGCTTGCTTTCTTTCCTGCGCATTTATAAACACATTATTAGCAGCTTATTAACATTGCTTGAACAGACATCAATGCGGCTGGATGTTGCATGTTATGCACTACTATCAGTCAGCCCCTCCCCTTGAGCCCCCGCCCCTGCCTATATTGTGCAGATACACACATCCACACACAAATACACACACTCTTAGGTGGACTCGGCCACAGGTCTAGTCTAGCAGGGAGGGCTCAGCAGGGCGAATAATGGTGGGCCGGTGAGAAGGAGCACCAGGGGGTCTTCGGCTGTAACGAGGAGAGAAAAACCAGGACAAGAAGTGAGATGTGCTCTCAAAGAGGCAGTGAAGAAACCAAACTTCCCAAACAGAAGCAGAAGAGAGAGAAGAACGGAAGAAGAGTGACAAAGAGAAACTTGAGACTCAGGAAAGAATGACGCATACAGAAATAATAGGTATGTATACAGACGACAGACAAACCACAAACCATGCCTGGAACTCTCGAAAGAAACACGATGATGTGACGTCAAAGACAAAGTGTTAGAGAGTCTGTGCGACAAAAATCACAGTAACACCTTCCACGCATTGCTGGTCACATCATAAAACTTACCTGGGAATATTGGGAGGGACACGAGCGGGCCGGGAGGGGATCTGTGGGGGTGCACTGAAGGGATCCTGACTGCTATTGAAGGCATTGATGGGCGGGCCTGGGCGGGAGGGGATTGGGGGTGCACCAAAGGCCGGGGAGGGATTGAGTGGTGCTCCAAATGCAGGGGAAGGGTTCAAGGGAGGTCCTGGTGTTGGTCCCCTCACAGCAGGTGGACGGCTGGGGGGTTGGGATGATGTAGGAGTTGGCCTGCGCTGAGCGGTCGGACTGAGAAAAGAAAGTTTAGTGCATGAGAAAAGGAAAGGAAAATGAAAACCAACACAAAGATCACATGAATTCTCCTGTGTGATTAGAGAAAGAGTGTTTCAGCTATTACATTCACACCCCGTTAACCCTCACCTGGCTTCCTGCATCCAGGAGTCATTTACAGGTGGCGGTACTGGGGTGGAGATTGTGTTGGCACTGATGTCGCCAATAATGACCAGTGCTTCCTTGAGTGCATGATACATGCGCAGCATTTCGTCTCTACGCTGGGCCTGGTCAGCCGACTCCTCCATGAGGCTGTTCTGATCCCCAGATGAATAGAGGTAGGCCAGAAGCTCTGAGTGGATGAAGTCCTTCGCCTATAAAGAGGACATATTAATCAAGACAGAATCTTTAGATATGGAGCAGGAAAATGGCTGTAGTATGTGGTTCCAATTAATAAGATATTATGGGGTTAATACTTACTCATAAAAGAAAAATAAGCATAGATCTGTGACCAAAAATATTTGAAAGTCTTGGCAAAAGAGCTGCTTACTAGACAGTCGTGTAGGAGTTTGTTACAAGTGTGTGTATGTGTAGTTGCTGGACTGCTAGAAGATGTCAAAGTAGGCTAACTAAAATAATAAATCAGAATAAATGGACAGTGGGCAAGTTACTGTGAGGATGCCTCATAAATTCTCTTAATTGCTTCAGGTTTAGGAACTTGTGTCAAAATAAAATGCATGACTAATGCTAATAACAAAAAAACAAGAAAACTAAAAACTGTCCTCCATAGTTCTACAGTAAATACACTTAGTACTGTAAGTACAATTAAAAGCTTGTTTTAAGAAAGACAACGATCAACAGAACTAGTAAAAAACATGCTACGTCCTCCCACAGTTCACAGAAATACACTTTGAGTGCGTAGGAGGGATACTGTGTGGAAGTGCAATATTTTAGGACATGCAGAGTGTTGCAATAGTACATGCTCTCATTTAAAGTTTAGGTTGAGATACAGTTACTGTTGGCATTTTTCACAGGACATATCCTCACAATTAGGATCCGCTTTAACCAGAAACTGTGCTTGAATGTATTATGCACTGTATGAAGTGGCTGTCATAGAGAATCTGCAGAAAAGAAGCCAATTAAGCTCCAAGTGAAATACAGTGCAGTGTTGCAGTAACAGACCCAGAACATGCAGACACTGTCGGGATATATATTCTTCTCATATTGTATTTCCGATGGTTGAATAGTGCTGGAAAACACCACACCTTTCAGGCATTAAACAGTATGGGTGTGGGCACCAACTGTTTTCTGCAACTATCAACCGATTGAACCCATTTCATGGTGCAACTGCATAACTTTGTAACTTAAATACGCATGTCACTTCCCACAGTATGGCCCACCGCAACATGATCACTGCTCCGTCAGAGAAATTGCACACTGCTATGCCCAACTTATTAAAAACAAGCCCTTCCCACCAAAAGGAATTTTCCAATGTGATTGGATAACTCTACTTCTAGCATATTTCGAGTCTAGTCAATTACTTTGGTCTGGTGGTGAGAACTGCTGAACTTACGCTGTTGATCATGAGATGCATGATGGTCTTGGGCACAAGATCTCTGATAGATTTGTTTATGATGCTGATGTACGAGTCCACCAGGTTGCGTATGGTTTCCACCTGCCGTTCCAACTGAGGATCCATGGAGAATGTATCTGCAGGGCAAGGCTCTTCATTCTCCTCCTTAACCACAACATCAAAACACAAAACAGCAAAGATGAAGCAGAATTATAGCCTACACACATCTACTTCCTGTAATAGGAGCAGATATGAAAATTCTCCTGAAAATGTAAAGAGAGAAAAAGCGCTATAGAGTGTTTATAGTTGCACAGTAAGTCCAAACTCTGAGCTTGATTATGAATGCTTTCTGGTTCTTTAATGGAAAAGAACCAGTCAAACAGAAACACTTTGTTACATACCTGGTCCTTTTCTGGATAAACTCCAGCCCTGAGGAAAGACGCTTTCCAGCTGTCCACATCGTCCTGAGTATCACATGCCAGTTCTATTTGGCGAAGATCCTTGTACACGTTCCTGTAGAGATAAACAAGTGGCTGTGTGTAGCCTCACTCCAATACACATATTCATGCACACACACAAGGAAAAGATAGGCCTGCAGGAATACCGGTCAACAAGTACGGGTTTTATTATTAACACGACTGACCTCTGTTCAGTGTTGAAGATTGCAAAGATGTGCTTTGTGGACATAAAGCCTTTCTCAACATCTCTGAGCTTCAGGTTATCCAAGGGAAGCATATACTTCTTTTCTTTTTCCTAGTATGAGAAAAAAACGTTTTTACACACGACAAAGTAATAATAACAGGCAAACCTTGAACATATAACAGAGAACAAATAAGGACTTCTACACAGTGCTGTAGTGAAATTTTTTAAACCTCCCAATAGTCAAGACATTTCTCATGATGTGAATAACATTTACTGAAATTTACAAAAGCATTGAAAAACAAATAAAATTCAAAAATAAATTTCAGAGTCAAGTTTTTAGAAAATGACCGATGGTACTAAAACATATGAAGCTTTCCTCCAAGCAGACTAGTAGAAAAATTATTCGGCAGGTTGGGATTTTATAGAGAGCCTTCTTTGTCCTTGATGGCATCAAATTTTTCTGGTATTCCCCCCAAACTTTGGAGGCCTTTTCAAATTCTAATTTCTCTGTGGGAAACAAAAACCCTTACTCTTTTTCAGTTCTTCATTTGCTTTCTTTAAATACCACAGAAAATGTACTCTGTTTGAATATTTCACTTAACTCAAAAATGTTACTTATAGAACTTCTAAATGATTTGATGTGTAACCCCTACATACTATGTAGGGTTGAAGAGCTCTGATTTCAACTGTAGGCTGTAGATGAAAATCACAGAGCGTCGCTCTGATACTTCGACACCAATGAGCAGACATGATGGAATGCATTTCCTCTGTGTGGACGACCACCAGGCTGGTGGGATGAAGAAATGCATGATGAGTGTGAGGAGGAGGAGCATGAGGGAGCTCTAGGGGGATGGGGTGCCAGCTTTCGCTGTTGAGCAAAGACATCTGGAAGCATTTATGTCTGCACAACCACAGAGAGCGGGGTGCAGGCCCAAGAGTTACATCACTCAGTTCCTCATGATTCCCCGCCCTCACGACACATACACACTCGCAAAAAAAGAAAAAAAAAAAAACAGGGGCTAAGTCTTTAACTGCACGTGCAAAGACAAACAAACAGACAAGCCTGACTAAAGCGAACGAATACATAAAACTGAACTTTGGGCGTGTGCATAACGACGCACTTGCACAGATACACCCAATTCCTAAATCATTTAGGCTGACTCATGTGAACAAGTGTCTACACACATGCACACTTGTACACACAATCACCCCCTCCCTCTGCTCTGGCCCCCGTAACCCAGTACGATTTCCTGCAAATTCCAAAGTCAGATCCCGGCTGGAACATTTCAGCCCGCCTGCCACGTCAGTTTGCCTCCACCATCGTACCGCTCCTTTCTCTTCAACTTTTCACAAAAGGCTACCAACGTGAGGACGCCCTTTCAGTTAACGTTTGTGTGTGTGTGTGTGTGTGTGTGTGTGTGTGTGTGTGTG
>NW_024582696.1:161216-171193 GCF_018398535.1 Haplochromis burtoni | reverse complement strand
TGTGTGTGTGTGTGTGTGTGTGTGTGTGTGTGTGTGTGTGTGTGTGTATATATTTTAAATGATGACTTCTTGCGACAGTCTTTATGTGGGCTTCCCCCCCGCTTTAAAAAAAAAAAAAAAAAATCTTAGTGGAAGAAAGGATACAACTAAGGACGATCAAGTGGGTGAGCAATGTGATGATTTTTTTTTTATGAATTTCATGCTATTAAAAGTATTCAAACTTTCATTTCAGTTAAATCAGTTAAGTCTGATCATTTTAAGTTTATCCATCAGGGCACGCATGCTTCCTGGAGTGAACGTTTGTCTCCTTTCCTTGAATTCGAGACTCTGTACATATCTTTTCTACAAAACATATTTAGACACTGCTGTTTAGCCAAGAGGGGCTGGCACGAGTCACTCGCCTGAGTCACTTTAAACATATTGTTGTAATGGTTAAAATGTTTCATGTAATGCTGCATTTTCACACAAAAAACTTAAATTTTAAGTTTTCTGTTGTTTTAGTAATAAGCAGTTCCTATATACACGTGGCTTTTTCTTCATATGTATGATTACTGAGATAATATTTACTCTTTGTGTCCTTGGTCCTACAGTTGCAGCATGCAGACGTAATGACCTCTGGGTCCTTCCTCCCATCAGAGTCCTTCTCACCCCTCAACCCCCACCTCGCCTGCCCAGTGTTCAGACTACCTGTTCATCAGGCTGCAGCTGAACAGTAGTCTGCACATTGGTTAGGCTAGGCTGGGAAATGACACCAAATCCTCATTTGGGATAGTTTATATTAGCAGCAGCGTCTTAACCACACAGCAACTCTTCTCACCTCCTCATTTTTGTACCAGGACAGGGACTCAGCAGTCAGGACAAACCAGTATTCCTTGGAGCCTCCTTTCATGATGCTGATGTTGATGGTTAGCCAGCCTTTCCTGATCACCTGTATGGTCAGGAGAATATGACGGAGAAGGGTTGTAGGGAGAGAGGGGTACCAGGAGGATGGAGGGAAAACTTTAACAATGAGGTTCATGCACTGGCGAAATGTGGACCCCATAAAGTGCTATTAATTATGGGATTTAACAACAATAAAACCTTACCCGCTTACCTGCTGGACCTTGGTATGTTTGTGTTTTTTTCTTTTTATGTACATATTAAACATTGTACCTAAACAAATCTAATTTACTTAACAAGGTATCACAAAAGAGAGAATCTGAAAATGCTAAACTATGACAAAATGGAGTGACTAAAGAACAGAAAAACATGCACATTTATCTAGTATATACACATGTAATATGGATGACTATATACAAAAGCATTACAAGGTTGAAAAGAGGGATGTAGGCCTCATTGTCTATAGTCCACAGTAAGGAAATGACCAAATGGGTCCTGATGGTACCCACAGCATGGCTGCTCTGATACAAAGTCAAAAACCAAAGGTCGACGGTGGTATGTTAATGCCAGCGGGTCAGTAAAGCCTAGCCTATGCACTGGAAGTTAGAGAGCAGCATTGTTAATGGGTTTAGCTGAACCTTGAGGAAAAGAGTGTTAATTACTTGACTTTAAAAGAAAGAGGTAAAGAAGGAAAAGTGATTTGTAGCGAAGGAGATTAAACACAGAGCCAAGCAGATGGACGGAGTTAGCAGAGATCACAAGCGGGACAAAAAATTTAAAAGCAAAGAAAAATCTGAAGTGGAGAGCTGGAGAGGGAATCAATTTAGGAAAAGAGTCCATGCATTATGGAGAAACCAGTGTAACCATGGTCTCTCCATCTTCTCACACAGAGCTTCATGCATTTCAAGTGCAGTATGTGAAACTATCTTTGAGAAGTGTGCTTTTTTGCAGACTGCATCTAAGTGGAAATGTCCATTTCAAAACCTGCTTTAGACCTCTCTCCTGCACTCCTTTTCCACCCAGGAGAGGACTGGAGTGAGCAATGGGAAATAAAGGTTAATTGGTTCAAAAGCGCCAACATAAACATGGGAAAGGAGTCAGGAATGCAGAAGCTAGTTGTGGTAGTTTGCCTTGGCATGAACATAACGTAACTTTTCAGAGCAATAAAAGGACTTAAATCCAGAGGATTTAAGGCAGGTAGAAATACTGCTTCCTGTTTTAATGTAAGCTTGCATAAGCGATGTGAGGATTTCATAGGTGAGATGTTCTTGTTTCTGTAGTCAGTTAAATCTAAATTTTTGTGATGCAATGGTTAATTAAAGGTGTTAGATTACATCAGAGTCAAAGGAAAGAAATTCATAGGATTGGTGTAAAAAAATAAAAATAATGACATTTTGAATTTGTCTTGTCAAATATTAAAAAAAGAAAATAAAAATGACCAAAACCCCCAAAACATTTCATTTAATTAAAGAAATCCCAAAGTCATAATCAATCATAGTACAAATACAGCGTTGATTAGTAAGAAGGTATCTTTTAGAATGTAATGAATTTAATCTAACAACCAATCCATAAAGGAAATGAGTAATTATGATTATTATTATTATTTGTTCCACTCTCAATACCCATTTTGTCCCCAGTGACACTTCGGATGATTTCCACAAGGCAAACTTTTGAGTCACCATGCATGAGGCAGCAGCAGAGGTAAAAACCCAAGGACAGGAGAACTGACGCCTCCACGGTTACTGGTGGAAGAGTTCCTTGTTATCTTTCTCTGGTCCTTAACAGAGAGAACAAAGCACTGCGAAGTGCCAAAAGCCTTTATGGGCACAAAATAATTCATATCTTTTTCATATCATTCAATAGAGAAAATGTTAGTAGCAACCAAAATGTAGAATTAATGACAATTACTGTCATATTAAAGTGATGAATTACAGAAGTCAATGTGCCGAGTGTTACTCTAAAGATAGTCCAAATTACTGGACTGCGTGCTGATGTCAGAATTGTAATTGATATCACTTTAAGTCAGTCCTGAGACTCTACCTTTTCCTCGTAGACCTCTCCTAGTGCGTCAAGCTGCAGAGAGGTACAACAATTCATTACGATGAAAGTATGAAGTGCTATTTGCTATAGCTAGCTGTTTAAACAGTTATTTCATAGCAGCCTGTTTTTGAAGCCTAACTATACCAGCTGACCTTTCTGTGATGGCCTCAGTTCTTCTGCATGAGTTACCCCTACTGCCCCGGGCAGGGTGTGGGTTTGAGGGGTACTTACCAGAATCTCACCCTGCAGTAACAGGAGGGGGGGAGGGGGGAGATTAAAGCAAAAAAAAAGAAAAAAAGAAAAAAAAGGGGGGAGTAGTATAAAATCAAAGCCAAAATAAATAAGGTAAGGAAGCAAAGAAATGAAGATGAAGGACAAGATGTAGGAGGAAAGAGGAGAAGAAGAGGAGTGAAGCAGTAATGAGGAAGGTTGAAAAGAAGATGGTAAAATGGTAGGAATGACAGTTTGAAGGAAGTGCACACACACAGGAGGAAAACAGAGGAAATCCATTTGGCAACCAGAGAAAGGAAGATGAAGAGAGAGGAGAAAGAGGTATAGAGAGAAAGAGAGAGCAAGAGAATTACATGCAATTAGAATTACTTCAAGTATACCACAATTTGGTTATGTCATATTTGTTGCTCAGTTGATAGGTGCAGGATCCATGCACATTCTGTATTCTGTAGCAAAGGATGCTTGTGAGTTAATGGGAAGGCAAAACAATCAATATAATTTGGGGATCAATGGCTACTTTGCTTCACACCATCATGCCTAGATCACATGCAAACAGCAATTAATAACAGCCAGAGACAAATGCTCGTTAAAAAAATAATAATAATAATAATAATAATAATAAAGCAGTGAAGCAGGGTCTTCTTTAAGTTCACTAAGGCAACTCTCCCCTTACTGAAAATGCCATTGAGGCTAATTAGCGGGAATACAATCATATTAAAAATTGCCTCAAATACACTTTACAATTTAAACAAACTTTTCAACAAAACACTGAATAAAATAGAAAAGGAGAGGTACCAGCTTTGTAACAATATTGGCAAAGACCAGCCAGTTGAACATGAGGATTAGAAAAGATTGGGACTGGATACAGTCAGTGTCATTAACAGTTAGGTAGGTCAAGATAGATTAATGGCCAAGGGTCTTTATCACTGCTAAGTTATGTCAGGTATGCTCACTAGGTTTATTAACAGGTTGGTAATGGGAGGCGTCAGTAAAGGAAGATTAAATCTGGGATTGGTGAAAAGCTGACCAAGCAAACATACCTGGTTCGGTATGGCCCTCTTCTTGTTCGCAGCCGTGTTCCTCTGCTGAGCACTGTCATCACATAAAGAGATCACAACACACCTTATACCACATCTCTAAAATACACAAGTATTCACAAGTGACTTGTGTGGGTTTAGCTAAGATGTTCATGGCGTCATTATTATTGAACCAATACATACACACATGGATGTGGAAGTAGGCTGGGGAAGAATTTGCACTACATGGGGACTATAATGGTCTTACAAATGCTATAAGACAAAACCCTCAATCTTTTCTGTTTGCCCACCTGTTGTTGCCGTACACTGGGGAGCTACCATCATCCAGCCTTCTGTAGTCAAGACTGAAAGTGATGTCATGAGAACCGTTAAACAGCCCTTGCTTACCGCCGACAAGTTTCATCAATCCGCTTGCCATGCAGAGGATAAACCTTCACACACGCACACACTCTGGGGCTTGCTTTGTTATTGGTCAATGAAACAACCCACACAGAGCAGGGAAGCGGCACTCAACTACATGCTACTGTAACTACTATGCTAAAAAGAACACGAATTCAACCACAAACTGCTTAGGGATATACCACAAACGCAGTGAACACTTTGCAATGTGCAAATTAGTTTCCAGTGCACAAAAGCATCTAAAGTCAATGCAGTAAAACGTCAGCACTTTCTCTCTTCATTGCCAACATAAGTAGTGTTTATAGCAACGAACAGTTTCCAGGAAAGAGGATAATGTACCTGTCAAGCAACCGAGCATGCTTGACTTTGTTTGGAGGCTCAGCAAGTAATGCTGCATGCAGTGGGGAGAAGGCGGCATCTAAAGTGACCTTGATCAATGTAACGTCCACTTTACTGAGAGGGAGAGATATGTGCTAAATGACTAATTGGCATGCTGCACACTGAGGCACAGTAGTTTACAACATGTATGTAATTATAAGCTGGAGCTCTGCACTCAATAGTCCAAATCATCCAACTGCAACCCTGTAAGCTTGCTAACATCCAATACCATCAGCGGGAGGTAACACGGATGTTCGGTTTGGCTTAAGTCGCCTACTTTGATTTGACACAAACTAACACTTTTTGTGAAGTCTTTACCCACTCATCGACTTGCTGTTGACTCCAGTAATCTTTACCCCATCTATCGCTCCTCTGCTTTTCATTGGGACTTCTCCACAACCATGTGACTAGAAACTAGAGAGCAGAAACTAGCTTCTCTAAAAATGCATAATTACCTCACTCTCCAATTTCAAACCAAACCAACGGGTTTGCTCTCTCATAGTTAATCAGTATATGACACATGCACATTCTACTGAAAGTGTGCAGAGCTGTGAGCCAGACTGCTGTGTGCGTGCCGTTTATATGACAGACGCCACGGAAAACTATGGAAGGGAAAACAAGCTACATAGTGCCTTGGCTAGCATTTTCAGACAATCATCTATGGACACAAACTTATTATAGGAAATGACTGGAATCAGGAGCAGTGCAGTGATTGTCAAGGGTCTAAAGTGAGAGCTGGATTGCATGCGTATTAATTGCTGAAAGTTATCGTATTACATGTCTTTTCTTTTAAAAAAAAAAAATCAAGAAAAAAAAAAATCAATGGAACCACACGTTCGGACAAAAGGCAAATTAAAGTTCATCAAACTTGCCCTCAGTGAGACACTTGTCACAGACAGCAGGCTGTAAATTGGGCTGGAGAAGGTGGAGGTGGGAGGGGTACTTACTTAGCAAAGCCTATGAAGTCCTCATGGTTTGTGTTGATGTAGGACAGCTCAATGTCAATCAGCAGCAGAACCTTAGAGGCAGAAAGTTATGATTAAGAGGGAGAGGTCACAATTAAACACCAATTACAGTGAGCACAAAATAGAAAGTCTCCCTTGTGATATTACACACTGAACAAAAATAAACCCTGACATTTAAAACTAAATTCACACAGTCATTGTGATACAGCCCATCAGTACTGCATTAGTGATGCAGTGGAGTTGAGAATAGGAATTTCAGCTCAACTTGTTTTGATTTCTGGTTAAAAGTGTTGCTGCCAGGACTGAAACTCTAGCGTGGACAATTTAAACCTGAAACGAAATAAATACGTTTTTCCTTCTCTCTCAGAAGCCAGATTTCTGTGAAAATTTAGCAGAAATGAGTCAAATTAACAGGAAGTTGGAATATATTTAAAGCACATGTGGCCAATTAAACTTTTTTCCCCTGAAGATTAAGGAGATTAGAATCTATGTTGACTCATTTGGTCAAACTATCAGTTACAAATTCACTTGCAGCACTAAATACCAATGATGACTAGGACCACACACACACACACACACACACACACACACACACACACGCACACTTGCAAACCTTATGGAAAAAAAAACAAAACAAAAAAAAAACTGATAATGCATGCAGTGTTCTAATATACAGGATATAACAGGCATCTGTTTTTTTTTCTTAAATGTATGCATCCACCTGCAGCTCTGATAACCACAAATATGAATAGACTTGAGACAAAACATTTTATAACATGGTTGTGCGTCACTGGGAAGAATGCATGCAGACACCAAGAGGGCAACTAGCATAGCATGACCTTAAATTACCGATAAAGAATTGCAGGGAGATTAAGGGTGTTTTTAAAAAGGAAAAATGTGCTTCTTCGTGTTTCAGATGGAAGATCAGCAGATGTAGAAACTAAAAATGCTCGATGAGTCATTGATACAGTTAATGCTAGGTGTTAAAATGTTAAGGTCAAGGTCAAATTTATTTATATAGCACATTTCAAAACAGCAGATGCTGCACAAAGTGCTTAACAATATAAAAATGGTATTAAAAGCAACAATGTAATACAATAATAACAGTAAAAAAAAAAAACAATAACTATGAACTTCTTCACATTACAAACTATAACATTTATTAATTATACTTATATCATAACTTCATGTGTCACTTCCCCCCCCCCCTCACCTCCTCGTGCGCTTGGTGGCTCTGGGGTGCGTGACTGTGTTTGCTGGCCTGCCCCCTTGGAGGGTCTCTGTCTTTCTCCCTGTCTGTCTCTGTCTTTCTCTCTGTCAGCAAAATGGTATATCTGTTTGTGTACCTCCCTCTGTTTTGTCTTTTTGGTGCCATGTATCATCAGTGTGTGCTTTGTTACAGAAACAGCAGTTGGAGACCCAGCGTGTCTGTTTACTTCACTCTCGACCCCCCTCCCGATCCCATTCTTTGCTATTTTTTCCCTTCTCTCTTTTCTTTTTCTAGTTCTCTGCTTTCTTCTCTCATCTTTCACCTATCTGGCCTTTACCCCCAGTCTGCTCCAGCGTAACAACCACAGGACATTAATATGAATAATAACGTAAATAAATAAAATAGCCTACACAGTCTACTGTACTGTGCTCTACTTGGGAAAGCAAAAATATGTTCGGCACAACAAAGAAAAGAAAAAAAAAAGTTTGACAGGACAGGTTTAAAAAAAACAAACAAACATACAACTACTGGACTGAGGTCACACAGGAACTGTAGATGCATTTTTTGCACGTGAAAAATGATAACTAATGTTTAATCAGCATGCCAGCATCTCACCTGGTCCTTGGCCTTCCCTTCTCTTTCTCTGACATGAGTTGTGACAATTCTCTCAGTCTCCTCTCTCAGTCTGGGGTAGGAGTTGAGCTGAAAGGCAACAAAAACACATAACTGCGGCCTTGAACTGAGACACATGCACACTTACATGTGAGCTTGAGCTTAATAAGACTTACCAATAAGTATCAGAGAGAAACAGGAGTGAGAAGTGAAAATAAGTAGGAAACAAAGAAAAGGGAAAGAGATAGTCAAGTGACATTGCAGTGTCACACATATCCAGGCAATCACAATCCAGCACACGCACATAAACAGACTTTAAAGCCACAATGACCGTCTGTTATATAAGGTGGCAGAATCAGCCAGAGATGACTTCACAAAAGATCCAATTTTGTCGCACTCGATATTTGTTGTTGGCATAATCCTGTATTTTTGTGAGTGTGTGTAAAAACAGTCATCTCTAGCTGACTGTAGTAGTTATATTAATGAAGACTGGATGAGAAATAGCAGGGTGGGTGAGGCAGAGAAAAAGACAGGGACTATGGATGCCTGGGTAACAGATCAGATTTTTTTTTTTAAATCATGTCTTTAGATGCAGAGCCTTCATCTGTCCACAAGATGGTAGTGTAGAGTTGTTGCTATGGAAACGCTTCATTCAAGCTGTCACAGCACCCACAGAGCCCTTAGGGCTCTGAATATCATCTCAGCCCCCCCACCCCGACTCACATTGTTCCCTTTCCATCCGGTTCAGCAGATAACAGAATGTCAGTCTGTCATGTGGGTCAGAAAGGGAGCAGCGGTGGGCTCGCCTCTGCTCAGACAGTCCAGAAGCAATGTGGAGGTGGGGGGGGAAAAAATGCTCTAATGAGCTGATGCTTAGGTCCAGCAGCACGTGGGAGACAGCTGGTGGAAATTTATAGTTGTGTTTAATATTTCAAATGTGAGCAAATCTGACGCGCCAAGAAGATGCCAAATGACGTGGCAACTTCTAAAAGTACGAAGACGGCAGGGGGAGGATGCACACATTCAATGCAGTGGACACAGATGGTGTGGTGGCAAAGAGTTGTCTGGAGTTGATTTCACTGGGGTGAAAACTCGATGACGGTGATACACATTTACAAAGAAAATGAATCCCTTTTTTTAAATGCCATCTTCCTGGCTGGTGTGTCCCTGGTTACCTTAACTGCACACTTCATGACGAGTGCGGTGAGCTCAGAAACCACCAGGTCCACACATTTAAGGCTGGGCTCTTTGAGTTTGAGGATCTGCTTTTTGACAATCGCCTCGAAAGCCAGGTCAGGGGTGAAGAGCCCCGTTCTGAGAGGTCATTGGGTCGATTGAATTTGGTTGAGGTGGTAGAGAGACAGCAGGAGGCAGGAATTGAAGAAAGAAAAATTGAAAAGAGAGGAAAGGGAAAAAAGAGGAAATAAAAAGAGAAGTTGTTGTTCAGTTAGTCATTTCTAGGCACAAACAGACAAAACCAAGCAGCGGTTAAAGACAAGCTGCAGGTATACTTCACATCTCTTCCTTCACTAGCTAGTCGCTCTTAAATGAGGTGAATATGGGGATGACTAATGCCAAATTGCACCTTACAGACCACCCTATATTTCACTGGCATTCTGCATCGAGTTGTGAGACCTGCAGCTTGTCCAGGAGAGACTTGAGATGTTCAGTCCAGAAAACATCTCTTATCCACAACAACACGTTACCCGTCACAACACTCCAAAACACGACAGCGCTGCCTGCACACAGAGCTCATGGGGCTGGGTGAAGCCAGGGCAAACTGCACAGAACTTTCCTCTTTATCCTCCTTATAAACACTGGTAGGTTAGCATAGGCTTCTCTACATCTTCTAAGAAGATGCTAATGTCCGGTGTCAGTTCACCCTCTGGCACACCCATGCTTTCCCCCGCCCAATGTCTCTGGGTCGGGAGATGCTGGACCACCTGCAGTACCTTGTTGGTGCACTGCCTGACTGTGTTGATGAGCTCCTGAATGACCAGATCGATACATTTGAGACAGGGCGTTTTCAGCTTAACGATCTGCTTTTTCACGATGGCCTCAAACGCCAGGTCTGGAGTGAACAGTCCCGTTCTGAGGATGCACAGAGAGACAGAGGCACAGCGGCAGACAGATGGGACAGTTAACAGAGATGTTGGTAAAAAAATAAATAAATAAAATAAAATATAATTTATACACGCACGCACGCACGCACGCACGCACGCACGC
>NW_024582696.1:158445-161196 GCF_018398535.1 Haplochromis burtoni | reverse complement strand
GAGGACGGTTGCATGAGCATCTTCAAAGGACAAGTTTTATTAATCACAACAGTGACTATGTCAACACGGCAAGGAGGTGAAAGGAATACATTTAGAGCTTAACACTGATGAGGGAAACATAGCCGTCTAAGCTTTGATTATGCAATGTTCACAGGAAAATATGTAACCCCCCCCCCAAAAAAAAAGTTAAATAAAATAAAAAATACTAAGTAAATACTGACAAACATGACAGGAGAAGTGGAGATGAAGTGCCAAAGACGGCCGAATGTGCGTATAATTAAAAACACACAAGGACAAATGAGATAAGACAGACAGAAGATTTTCATTAAGGAATACACAACAACACAAATGCAGCTAATACAGATACGTGTAACACAAAATCGCATTATAACCGAATACTTTGGCAGGCAGTAACAAAAAAAGGAGTGGGTGGCTTTGCAGTGAGGAGATAAAGGGATTGAAAGAACACTGAGGAAAAGTAGAAAATTTAAAATTCTCATACAACACTTACTGAATACACCAATTTTAATTGGTACTTTTAGTCTATGATTCCAAGGCTTGATTATGGAAATTTGAATTGCAGTAAAATAAAAGCTCTGATGAAGGGAGAAAATCAAGTGTGTGGCTACAGCAGTATTTAAGGTTGAAGCAGAAAAGAGGCAATTATTGAGTTTCTTTTTCGAAGGGAGGAGGATGTTTTTTGTCCCATTCCACTTGCCTGACACCGTGGACATTCTTGATTGCATGGCTGATTTCTCGCCGTAGCTCCTTCTCATCAAAAACAATCTGGATAAAAGAAAAGATATAAAGTTGTTTTGGGGTTTTTTGTATGTAAATCAAACCTAGAAGCCAAACTTTCCAAGTACATGTTGATCTAAATATGATTGATTCCCTGTGTCCGACGTAGGGATGGGTATTGATAAGATTTTCACGATTCCGATTCCATTTTCGATTCTGTTTAACGATTCAATTCTTTATCGATTCTTTTTAAAAAAGGAGAACACTGAGGTCAATTACCTTAAAACTTTGTTTTATATATTCTCTTTGAACAAAATAGAAATTTAGGAGTAACATGGCCTTACAAACCCAACAGTGAGATCTTAAGAGATCCAGCCTATGGTGGGGTGTCACAGGGTCCCCAGGAAAAAAAAAAAAAAAAATTGTAAATGTAAAATTATAAAATAAATATTCTTCTGTAGCAATAACAAAGTATAACAAATTATTCTGTAGCAATTACACAAGAATATCCAGTAATGTCCCTGCCTACAATTAAACACATTGACTTACCGAAAATCGGGGGCATCTGCTGTGGCAAATGGGTGCAAGCCTTTTACCACAAACTTAGTCACTGCTCGGTGACATTTGTCTATCCTGGCCTGAAAGGAGACGCTACCGGTAAACTGCAATGAGAACTGCCAGCATCTGAGCCAGCCAGACTCTGTCTCTCTCATCATGGTCACCTAAATGCAGCGCACAGTAATAGTAGGTTTTGTAATAAGGCAGATCTCACTAACATAATATGCACTGTTAGTTGATTATTTACCTGCCGCATTACCGTTACCGCTGCTGCTGGGTTGAGATTCGCGTGTCCGGAGCGGAATTAAAAACGTGACATTCATTTAAGGTCATCGCGTGTTTTGTGAGCAAATGCTTTTGCATATTCGTAGTGTTTCCTCCCTTAAATGAAATATCTACTTTGCAAGTATTGCAAGTTGCCCTGTTGTCATCCGTTCTCGTAAAGTATAACCAAACTTTTGAGCGTTTGAGCCGCCATGTTTCCTGCCAGGTAAATGACGCTCCGCAACGTGGTGACGTCCTTCGGGACGACTGGAATCGATAAGGAAATCGTTTGCAAAAATGGCAAACAATTCTAAGGAATTGAAACAGTGGGAACCGGTCCTCAACAAGAACCGGTTTTCGATACCCATCCCTAGTCCGACTGCTTGTTTTATGCATGTTATGCCACAGTACTAACCTTGACTAGTTCAAAGGGGAAGCGCTCATGAAAGAGGCGGTTGATCTTGGCACCACCCGAAAGCTCATTGGTGTCCACCTGGTCCCCGGAGCCTTCAATGCACTTCTCAAAGTCCACACCAAACTGCTGCACCATCCTGATGAAGGACACATGTGGCTTTGTGAATACCCTGCTTGCTGTTCATTAAAACAAATGTATCTGTAATAACGGCACTTAACATCAATGGTACAAAAAAGTGGTATTGATTTTAAGTAAAACAGGCATTTTATCACAACCTTTCTACTTTTATTTCAGCACAAGATAATTAATGATGCTGTTTGTATTTCTCTCAGGAGAAATATTAATTTGCACGTACTGCAACAAAGCCTTGGTCTTCCGTGTCGGGTCATCTGGACGGAAGTTCTTGTACTCCTCAACCTCCTTCTCTAGGGAGAGAAGCTGACTCTGCAACTTACTGCGCAGACCAGGCAGGGTATCCCTGATGTGGTTGGTCAATTGCTATAGAAAAAAAGGTAGCCTTTTATTTTTAGGATATCGGTGGCATGGCAGAGATAAGATGACATTTTTTTAAACAAAATTTAAAAAGACAACCACTAGCAAACCTGGTTAAGTGCTTTCTGTAGATGTGGTGTACCCATGCGTTCTGCCATGTGTCTATAGGCTGGGTGAGACAGGAAGAACTTTCTCTCAGCAGCCAGAGCAGCACGAATGTCTTTCCTCCCATCAATGTCTTTCTGACTGCGGTTCACCACACCTATGTAACCTACACACACACA
>NW_024582696.1:78211-158425 GCF_018398535.1 Haplochromis burtoni | reverse complement strand
AAACCAAAGAGAGCATCAGTAATATGTTCATCGGCAACCTCTCACACACACACACACACACACACACACACACACACACACACACACACACACACACACACACACACACACACACACACACACACAATATCACACACACACACACAGAGTCATTCCAGGTGTAAAATTAAAGCCAAGTAAATGCATATTCCTGTAAGTATGTACATAATCCTCACCCCTTCGCAGTGGCAGAAGTTTATTTTCAAAAATATCCTTCGCATCTGTCCCTTCGTCCATCAGATCCAGTTTTGTTATAACACCAATGGTACGCAGACCTGCACATAATTAAGTGTAGTTATACAAACGTTCAGAAATGTGATATTTGTAACCAACATGGAAATAAATTCTATGATTTACAAATCTCAGAGTGATATTTCATTCAGATAAGACTATAAAAACATGTTATGTGTCTAACTGGGAAAAGGGTACTAATTTAAGGGAAAAAAAATAAAATTAATTTGATGGCAGCAAATGTCCAACAACAACAACAACAACAACAACCTGAGACAGGGCCATGTTTACTACGGTGTAGGATCCCTACTTTGAACTTTTAGGAATTCAGATGCTCATCAGTCCTGGGTCTTCTTTACCATATTTTTGATTTAATGATACAGCAAATGTTTTTAATTGATTTGCCTGACCTCAGAAAAGTTTTTCACTTTGCCTCAGTCCATTTTAAATGATCTTTGTTTTGTGTTCTATTGTAAATAAAATATAGGTTTATGAGATTTAAAAATCATTTCATTTTTTAAAGTTACATTTTACACAGCGTCCCAACACTTTTTGGAATTGGGTTTGTAACCATAGTTCACTACACATTTCAAGCAACTAGTCAATGTGCTCTCCATTTACATGAAAATTAGGGGATTTTTGTGTTATTACTTTAGTGAGGTGATGTTTGTGTATAACTATGTAATGATACTCAAATCACATGTTATGTGTAATTAAATCACAAATCCTGGTAACTCCAAACAGTTCACAACAATACATATTACATCAGTGTCTTTCATCACTGGCAGAGGCCTTTGGCGAAAAAATAAGATGCGGAGACTTGCTCCACACTAAAGTGCAGATGAAACAGGAGTAGCAGATTAAAGGTAAGGTAATAGGCATCATAACATGCAATGTTAAAGTGTATTAATTAAAACTTTGGGTTTGGAGGCCTGCTCTTTGAATGTTAGACTACTACAAAGATGCACGCTTACCCTGTGGGTCCACCTCCTTTGCAATCTTCAAAGCATCAGAGTTGGCCAGATCAGTGTTGGCAGGAGTGACTGCCAGGATCAGACAGCTTTCCTTGGTAATGAATTGCAACAGCATATCCCTGATCTGGTGCTCTATGTCTTGTGGCTGATCTCCTACAGCAACCTTAGTCATTCCCGGGAGGTCAATCAGCGTCAGGTTCAGCACTGAGTCATAGAAGGACAGAAGTCAACATAAATCCTAAACACATATTTTTTTTCAGATGAATTAAAGTAGATAATCAGGTTTCTTGAATGGAAAATAGGAAACACCCATACATATCATTGTTTGCTCAAGTAAGGTGTTATTTTTAAGTTCATTAGGACTGAGCACTGACACTGGGTCAGTTCTATTTATTAATACTAGCTAGGCCTGTGACACATTTTAAAAATTCTTAATTCTGTATTATTTTAAGGGTTTGGTAAACACGTCACACATTAAGAAGTACAGATAAAATTGTAGGCAAGTCCTAAACCAAAAAGGATATCCACCATTTTGAAGTCAAGAGTAAATTTTAGTGCCATTTAGTAACCAACTCAAATGCACACTGTCCAATCTGCTCCACACTAGGCATTCTTGATAAGACTCCACGCATAAATACAACTAAATGCCAATGCCAGGCCACAGTCAGAGCATCATGTACCGGTAACAAGAACAGACATTGTGCGCAAAAGATCATTCAATGTACATGATATTTTCATTGTGGGTTCTACACATGATAAAGGGCAACATGACATATAATTGGTGTGTTGTCCATTACCAACTAGAGGCACAAGAAGTGATCTGTAACTTGACAGCCCTGAAAACATCTACATGCATGCAGGAAATTGCTGCAGCATTCCCTGATTATAGCACACCATCTCAGCATGCAAAGTTGCAATAGCCCTGCAGCTTTACTTTACATTTTGTTATTTACATTAACATGGCTTATCATTCACATGGATGCAACAGTGACTTTTATTTCTTTCTACAGCTGACCCAAAGGCTTTTATTATAAGAACCATCCAGCAATAAGAGAATGACCTTTGGAAAGCTAATTTGTAAAGTTCAAAAGTGTGCTGTATAAATAAATTAACCTATCAGACAGTACTGTCCTAAAACAATGATCAGTTTTAAAGAGAAACAGAGGATTAACATTCACACTCACAGTATGAGCAAAATGCACCCTGAAATAGAATTTATGGTCGTATCTGCAATGGCTTAGAAAAAAAAAGGGTGTGGGGGGTAATGGTCTTAATATGTACATGAGAGCAAAGAGTTTTAAAAAATGATTTTCTGGACTTTGTGATTAAAGTTTCAAAAAGACTTGTGTCCATTACCGTGTGGGGAGTACACCCTCAGGTTAATTGGGATAGGAGAGATGCCTTTGTTGGAGCCTGTTATCCTGTCAGTCTCTGCCTCAATTTCTGCCCGCACTTCATCAAAATCCACGAACTTCTTTCCTTTGCAGTGCAAGAATTCAGCATATTCTACACACAGTGACAGGGTAACGTTTACAAGGGAGATGGGGAGACAGAGAACAAAGGGAACAAAAAGGAAAGGGAGAGCGAGAGAGAAAATATTAAATGGATGAAAGCAGCAAATAGAAGACAGTGTGCCTAGCTTGAGGCATTGTGACCGAGAGGCCATATGCAGGGCAGCTACAAAAGGAGATTGGGATGTGGCTGTGTACAGGACTGACATACTCACCTGCTTTATTGTTGATCAGCTGCAAAATGAGAGGTCTGCGGGTCACAATGCCTGAGCCACGTGGAAGGAAGTCCCTGAGTGAAAGAGACAGAGAGAAAAAAATAAAAAAAATAAACACCAGATACTTTGTAAAGGTGACACAAAAGACATAATACAAGCAATCAAGATGAAAAGAAAGAGACAGGAAGAAAGAAAAAGTTACATCAATTCTTTACTGCACTCAATGTCCATTTCCCCACTGTTTGGCCTCTGGTAAATTGATGGGCACAGGAGAATTTCACGCCTCCAACTTCACTCACAACAAATTAAATGTGACAAAGTCATTTTCTCTCATCATTACAGCAAGACAGACCAATACAGGCACACCCACTGCTGCTAGTATGAGCAAAATGCACCCTAAAATAGAATTTATGGTCATATCTGCAATGGCTTACACCAACTTCCCTTTTCAATTTATGGATCTCCTTTCATAATGAACCAAACAGCGTGTAATTATAATGCCATCTAAGAACAGATCCCCCAGGACGTCCACAGACAGTGATCCTTAGAACACAATGAAGGCACCTGTGCTTATCTTAGCGCTTTAAATGCATTTGCAATTCACAGTTCAATGGTTTGCAAACAGTTTAACTAATATTTGATGCAATATCTTAAAAAAGAAAAACAGGAAAAAAAAAAAAAACTAGACAAAGAGGAAGCACACATTAAACCAGTAAAGTCTCACAAAGGCTTCAGTGTGTCCTCAGTAAACGGAGGTTTTCAAAAGCTTTGAGTCACTATGTCGCAATTAGGCTAAGAACACAACTTTGAGTCCAACTTTCTTTGTAATATTTTTAAATGCCAGCATGGACCAATAACCAGCTAAGCTTTTATTGTAACACAGGAAACAATGTTTTATCATTGAAGCACAACAGCTTTGGAGAAATTTCTAATTAGATTGTCGAGTTCATGGGCTACAATTTAAAATTTGTTGTCTGACAAGAGAAAAATATGACTTCAGTTTCAGTCAGAAATATTCAACCTGGAAAAACACTCTAGTGATGGGATTCATATTTTATGAAAAGATTAACTAAAACCTTGATGCTCCACTTAGAAATAGCACCGATTCGGAAGATAAAAATTGAATAGAGCGTGGCAGAGTACAAAACGGATAAAGAGACTGGATTAAGAGAAGATACCATTACTTGACTTGTCAAAAACAAATTACCCTGAAGTAAGTGCATTAAAAGCTTCACGACTAGCATTAATACTTTTAAAACCAAAGGTGGACAGGCGCCACTCTAAATGTCTGAAAGTGTGATGGCAGGGAAGCCAGTCTTGACAAGACCACCAGCAGGTCTCCTGCTGAGATATCACACAAGCCCCAAGAACAAGCACAGATGGACAGGCTTTATAGCTAAATCTTTAATTTTCATGGAGTTGGTAATTGTGGAACCGCGATCCCTCTCAAAGCAGATGAATAGGCTGAAAGATCGAATTTAAAAATAAATAAATAAATAAATAAATGATAAAAATAAATATGAATCAACTAGCTCAGCCCTATGACACCGACCACGCCAGATACCCACAGAGAGTTGTGTGGTTTACTGAATGCAGTTGTAGGTTCAATAAAATTATGCAACTTATCATCTGTGTCAATAGTTCAGCAATTTTGGAATACATTTATTCTTCTCCTCACCAAATAGCTTTGCCTTTTCTTCAACATGAAGAAAAGTTTCCCCCTGTAACATTTAAACTTGTGTATAATGCTTCCAGCCGTGTCTTGAAACTTTTTGGTGTAACAAGAAAATCTTTTCACTTCTGTTGTATGTTTCTTTTATGTTTAAAGCTCAGCTTGAAGATGTGCATAGGCGGTGCATTTATCTGTATTACAGCTAAAGCAAATTCAGTGTTGTTATGATTATCCAAAAGCTTACTTCAATTCCAGGGGAGAAGATGTGTGGCAGCAAAGCTGAGGAGGCAACTTTGAGTTTTGACTTTTTTCCTCTGTAATGATGTCTTATGTTATTCTGTCTTGTGTTTTTCTCTTTTGGTGTGCTACATAGCTTGTGTATATAAAATGTCTGGAGTTTGGGTTATGTAACATAGCAAAACACCTTGTCTGGAGTCAATCCCTTTCTTCTGCTGGTTTATCTACATGAATATAACACATTTACATAAGGCTGCCTTTAAGTCCACCATTACCACTTTCTACAGCCACTTGGATAACGCCACAAAGTGTCAGTGATGTTCAAAGCAGGCCAAATGGCTTGTCTTTTGGTTGTCTTTATGCACTTTTGGGCCTTCTTTGAAAGTGAGTTAAAGAGATGAGAGCCATTCTATTTTTGTTTTGTTTTTAATATTAAATCCTGTAAATCTGTTATGGTAGATGCCAAACACAAAACTATCAACAAATAAGTCACCATTGCATGGGCTGCCTAAATTTGAACACGGCAAGGGACAACAACTGCAGACGTTAAACTTCATTGTATTGATTTTAACTGAACATCATCACAAGTTGTAACCATGAAATAATGATTTTTGTTTGTTAGGGTCTTACAAATGTTGGCTTTGGATGTGCAGTTTTTTGACAAATGAAGAAAAGCACATCTCACACTATGGAACATAACATCCTGTTCAAAATTTCGACTGAGTAACATAAATGTAGTTTCACTATCTGTAAACCACTTGAAAAACAAGCCATTATCAGATTCAGATCTCCGGCCTACAGTTTCAGCTAGCAGCTGTTAGATTTTGTGTCAATGCCAGCAACATGTAATGCTTTTCCCACACTAGGCCCCAGGTCGGAGAATAGGTTGAATAGGTGCACCTACAACTGGCTTTCATCATGCCAACTGCAAAATGTAATGCAGTGCATAAGCTTTAGATGACAGCAAACAAACAACGGGTGCAACAGTGCACAACTGAGACACCAAGCTTATAGGAAACAATGAGAAGTTACTCAGTTACCTTTTTTGTTCCTCTTAAAGTGACAGAGTACCTATGGAATTTTTAACCACATGGATAACACTGCTTAGTCAGCCTTCAGATAAACGCCTCCACCCAGTTTTCTGCAGACCCGTATAAATTTTGAATGTCAAGTCTGCTGCCCTACAAACATACTACATCTGGTGGTAATCAGTATTCCCAGGCCAGGAATACTGCTAGAAGTGATGAGTGCGTCACTAACCCACATCCTCTTTTTCTTCTCATTACCAGGCCTACATGTCTAAGGGCCCTGTGGATGAAAGCAATGTGTCACCCACAGGATAAAAGAGGGGAGCTTCCATACTACTCACTGCTTGTTAGGCCTAGACTGTGATCAAACAGTGGGGAATATCCCGAACCTTCTCACCAGTTGACCAGGGGTCAGCAAAAATCCACAGGTCAGTGGTTCAGCACTGGTGCTGTGTAAGGCAGAAAGCTGTGGATCAGATTTAGAGAAAGAGAAAAAAAAAAAAAAGGAGGAGACAGAAAAAGAAGAAAGCCAATTTGTGCGTTTCAGGTGTGACAAGATTAGATCAGATATGGAAAATGGTATGAAGAAGCTGTCTAGGGAAGCCAGCAAGCATTGGTGGTAAAGGATACTCTCCACTGACTTCTCGGTAGTGAAATCCCATCTTACGGTCTCTACAAGTGGTCACTGGTAAAGATCCACAGCAATAAAATAAAGTGCCCATAATGTTTGGTTCAAAGTGCTCTTTTGAGGAGACATACAGCAAGGACAGAATTGAGCCAATCAGTCTGCGCAGACAGAATTGGATAAACTGCAGTGACATATTGAAAAGAAGCAAGAGGCCAGGGTTCCATTATTGATGCGCTGTAAATGATAGAAGAGGCTGAGCAGCTTGTGTATCATTTGATGCATTATGCATTGCCAAGCAAAGAGCATCAATCCATGCGCTGCCCTCCCTTCATTTGAACACAAGAGAAAGCAAAATCAAGAGAGACTAGGGAAGGGAGAGAATGAGAGCCAACTCCCCTCCCCCTGCCTGCCAGCCCCTATACCCTCTGCCTCTTACAAACAGGCAGAGCAACCCTGTCCTCCTTCTCCTCATGCCTATACAGGGCTACAAAGTCTCCATTTCAAGCATACAAACAGAAATGAAAAATGCTAAAGTCACAGCAGGTCCTCCCAGGAGGGCATAGCACACAAAAAAAATGTGTTTGTGGTTTGGTGGGACTTCAGGAGGTCTCTGGAGTGGCTATGAACATATAATTATGGCAATCCACATTCCCGCTCCGCAGTTTGTCAATGAGAGCACGAAGAGCCATTGCCAGGCAGCAAAGTCTCCTGAAGCACTACCAAAATCCAACTGCTTAGTGGAAAATCCCTTCACTCTCTGCCACTCAACTGAGTGTGCTCCTTCTTCTTTGACTGCACTACACAAAAGCATCCATACTTCTGCTTGAATTGCTCAATAATTCCCGCCATCATGCCAGAGTACTTGCAGAAAGGACAGCAAAGCTTGACCATCAACCTTGAGTGAATAGGTTTTATGTCAACATGGTCATATTTTGATAAATGTGCCATGAAATCAAAGCAGAGCAATGTTTAAAATATTTTATCAGATCAAGACAAAGTTCTAAGCTTCAGAGAGTTTCTGACAGTTTCACCTATTCTTGGGTGTTTGTGACGTGTACAGGATATAGTTGCTTGGTATCCAAATTTGCTATTTGTGAAGGGGTAGCTAATCAGAAGAAAGTCAGTTCAAAGGAAGGAAGTCCTTGAAGATAGAGCTAAAGTAGCTTGTTTCAGATGGCGGCTGAAATGAAGAGCTGCACAAAAGGAGATAACAACAAAGCCACTCTATTCTAGTGAGCATAATAGGTCCCCTTTAAACTTAACTGATCAAACACTTAAAAAAAAAAAAAAAAAGTCTGTTTTTGCAGCGTAGTTGCCACAGATCTGATAATAACCTCCGCCCAAGCCAGCTTGCACTACAAGATATGACGTCTTTGCGCCCAACTGATACAATGAAATCACAACACACCAAAGCCAAAACAGAGACATGGGTGTGATCAGCATCTCTGAACTGAAAATACTTGCACTGGTTCATAAACATTTCAGTAGAGTAACACACACAGAAAGAAAATTTGCTTATTATTCAAGATAGTTCTTAACTACACAGATTACTTTTTTCTTTGTAATACCTTAGTATATCTTCTGGTAAGGACCAGTAAATTAACTCAAAGCAATACAGACTATTGTAAATATTTATTTAGTCAATCAAGTCAGTGTTGCAGTAAAACCTGAGGTCACTCATTAAGTTGGCTGGGTGGATAATGTAATAAGATTAGATGCGTACCAACAGACTGAAACACAAGCTAATTTATTAAACAAACTTCTCCCCAGCAAGAATGTGGATCAACCACGCAAAACATATTTGTCTTCCACACTAATGCTGCTGAAAGCAGAGGCCAAAAGAATAGCAAGTTAGGTCACATGATCCCAAAACCAGCCCAACGTTTTCCCTCTCCAGTGAAACCAGGAAATGTAAAGCAGAAACCAAGCAGCATCCGACCTGCTTTTTGTGGCGGTCAAACATTTACTAAATTAACAGTGAGGCGGTGAGGTCACTTGGCACCCGTGGATCATGACATCAGCATGAAGTTCAGGTGAGAGAGAGAAAGCGAGCAGCTTTTACAGTCTGTGGCAGAATCATCACTCCATTGTCCCAGTTGTTTTCCCAGCAATAAGTGACACTGTTTCTATTGTTGCTGGTACGTCAAAAGGGGGGAAAAAAAACAAACAAACAAAAAAAAAAAACCGGGATTATTTTCATCCCATAGGACACAGAGATGAAGCCAGCCTTTTACACACAACATGCACCTCACCAAAGAAAAGATCTCAGTCACTGGGGAAATTACAGATCAGCCATTACCGAGTGTAACAGAAGCTCAGTACTCATGGTGAAAAGAAAAAAGAACACCACAGAGAAAAAAAAAAAAAAAAAGGCGAAACCACAGAGAATTGCAAATGAAGTTTTCCACAACACCATTACACGCACCATTTTCATCTGCTTTGAATTTTTTTTTTTTTTTTTAAATGAGTAGATTTAGGTATCGGTTCAAACAAACCTTTTAGTCAACAATGACTCATGGGTTTGCCTAATGCTTTAGCAGTGTACAGCAACTCCTAAAGTGTGCCTAGCCTGACTTATTTATTTTACTACTCTAAATGATCTGCACAGCAGAAGGAAATTAAATTTTCCCCAAATCAACCACTGATCTGTCTGAATCTCAGGACACCTATATGTAGCTTTGCCAACATACAGGTTTAGCAAGGGTTTTACAAGTGAAGTTAAAAAACAATTCAACATGTTCCTCCATAGCCATGCCTCAGAGGTGCCAAAAACAACCCAGTGTTAGCATCCCAATTGTGGTGTGTGGCTCACAGTGGCACTAATCCTGTACACAGCACTAATTGGATAATCATTAGTCCTCATATGGTTGTGTTTTTAGGTGTCATTTTAAAAATCAAGAAACAGCTGTTACATGTCAAAATGCCCAATGGAGGGAACAAATTCCAAGATCCGTGCTTCGAGGTTGAAGTAAGATTGTTTCAGCTGGTCAGCCCTCATTAAATTCACCCGCACAGCATCAACATGCAAACAGAGTAAATGGTGTTCTTTTCAATATTAAGCACACCTTATGAAAGGTACATGAAAGTGAACAGCCTACAATGCTACAATAATTTGTCAGCACATGGATGTATGTTTGCCCTGTAAACACGCATAAAGTGGAAAACCAGCACGATAGCAAATCACGGTCACCATGAAATGTCTCAAGTTAATTGCTGCCGATTTGTGTTGAGTGTTCTCCCAGCACAAAGTCCCACTCGTCCGAATTACTGCACACTGAGTGGAAGTCTAATCTGCATGCATGTTCTTGCCCGAGAGTAGTTACAACATGCTCTTGTCTCCGTTTTTACAACCAAAAGCCTATGTGCATGCCATCTTGATAGCCAATGTGCCTTCTCCAGTCTGCCGACCAGCCTGCATACGTGTGTGGGTTGGGCTACACACTGATTGTCTCTCAAAGGAGGTGAAATCCTGTTAAACAAGCTACTACAGAGCAAACTTGTTATGTTTCTTTTTACTGCAGGGTGATCTCACTCATTGCTGTTGCAGGCGACAACAACAAGACCAGCCTGATGACAATGATAGAGCCAGTCTGGTAAGGAGGACCGTAGATTAAAAGCAATGCATCTCAAAAAACAGTGATGTCAAGTCTGTTTCTATAATTTCTAAACGTTGGCCAAAAACAGAAACAAAAGAGGAAGCTGGTAAGGGAAGTTATGTCTGCTATGTTGAGGAAATGTCAGTACTGTAAAGAGAGACAGTCTGCTTTGAGGTCAAAGTTTTGTGTCAAAATGCAATAAGTAGCTGTAAAAATACAAGTCAGGTGACTTTCTGCCTACACTGCAACACCCCTTTTATTCCATACACCTTGCCAGTTACCATCCAATAAAACTCCCTCCCTTGTAAAACAAACAGTCATCCCTCCAGCTTTTAAATTTGTTGGTAATGTAAATTCTGTAGGACTCTCAGGGTGTGGCCTGTAGTTATCAATATGAGAACAAAAGGGGGAAAAGCCCATTAAGCTAGATTACAGAAAAGATTACGTGCACTAAGGTCTATTGAAAAAATGGCAACCCAGAACAAGCCTTTAATCATATTAAAACATATTGGGCAGGACAAACGAATTTATCAGCAAATGCAAGACAACAGTTGGTGGTCCAATCGAGTTGAAAAAAAATTGTATGAAGTAAAGAAAAGAGAGAAAAAGTAAGCTTCTTTTTAAGATCGTAACACAAATATCACACTACATAAATACACAAGAACAGTATGTATCTGAAGTTGTTGAATCTACAGCGCAAGTGCGTAAATCAATATTGACGTTACGTTCTGGGAAAGTGACGTTAGCTTAGCTTTATGCGACTGGCATTTCCAAAAGTACCGTACCTCCCAGACCAAAAAACGGGCTGTTTGACAACGTACGACCAAGCATGGCCTGTTAGAAGGGCGTAACACTACACTAGCTCATTTAACACTTATCACTTACCTGCCAACGAAATTCTCCAAAACCGAGCTTTTTCCAGCGCTCTGCCCACCGACCACCGCGATCTGAGGAAGGTCTAAATTACAACTCTGGCCAATGGAGCTGAATGCGTCTTGAAGCTTGTTGATGAGGGGAATCAGGTCTTCCATGCCCCGGTTCCCCATGGCTTCGTGAGCTTGAAGAGCCCCTTCAATTCAACACAGACCAGAGGCTAATGCTAGCCGCGCTAGCGAGCTCAGTAACGTTAGCTTAGCAGCAGGGTGCTCTCGGGTTACTCTAGAGTGCTAAAACCCCGCCTCTTCAGCTCGGGCTTTTATTCACTTTTTGAATACTTGTGCGCTTCCCAGTAATGCAGTTCACACCAATATCATATCGTATAATAACAAAACGCCTCAACTAAATACCCAGGCAGTCGAAACGGACGGAAAACTCGCAAGCAAAACTTCCTCTACACAAACACCATCCGGTCACAGAAGATGACATCCTATCGGTGCCGGTTACTATAGCCCCGCCTCTCTTGCACAAATAAAAGCGGTTTATTGGCTAATGTTGCTGCCGCTTCACCAAAATTCGTTTTGATTGGACGTCTTAACGCTCGAATCAGATAATTAATTTCTAATTGGTCGTCACGATTGTCAATTGGAGGTCCGTTCATGTCACGTGATCGGTAAAACATGGCTGCCCCCATAGAGTGTGGGGCTAATACAGAAACTATAGAGAACAACATGTCCCTAAAGAAAGCTTTGTCTCCTCTCTCTTTGCGAATTGTTGCTGAATGCCCAGTAACTAAAGCGAGAGCCTGTGATCTAATACTGCCGCATAGCACCGTTAGCACCCCGGTTTTTATGCCCGTCGGGACTCAGGGGACCCTGAAGGGAATCACTGTGGATCAGCTGGAAGATCTGGGATGTCGGATTTGCCTTGGAAACACATACCACCTTGGAATGAGACCGGTATGCAGGTTTGCTATAACGCAAATTTAATTTTTATCTCGTGTGTTACTGGGCATAAACCATTTGTTGACGATTTCATGTCAGTTTTCTTGTGTAAATGTCTTTTCTGCTGCCTAAAGGGTCCCGATTTGATTGAGAAAGCCAATGGTTTGCATGGGTTCATGAACTGGAAGAGAAATCTTTTAACTGTGAGTTTAACTTCACATTTTATTTGTCATACGTGGATGACAAATAAAAGTACAACATGTGACTGGAAACTTTTGTCTTAAAAACCACGCGTTCCTTTTTCTTTGCTCACAGGACAGTGGAGGGTTTCAGATGGTGTCTCTCGTCGAGCTCTCCGAAGTTACGGAGGAAGGAGTCAAGTTCAGGTCCCCCTACGACGGCAAAGAAATCTTACTAAGTCCTGAGAAGTCTATCAGCATACAGAACAGTCTGGGTCAGCAAGGAGTAAAATAACTGACTCAGCATTAACCAGCAGATACTCTGAGCTTTAGTCAGTATTTCTGTGGCTGACGGACATTACCTCCATGTTTCTTTGTGTTCTTCCAGGGTCAGACATCATGATGCAGCTGGATGATGTGGTCAGCAGTACTGTGACAGGACCACGGGTAGAAGAGGCCATGCATAGATCCGTTCGCTGGCTGGACCGCTGTATAGCAGCCAATAAAAATCGAGACAAACAAAACCTCTTTGCCATCATTCAGGGAGGATTGAATGCAGAGCTGCGCAAGGCCTGTCTAGATGGTAAAAAAACAAACAAACAGAGGCTGATGCTGACACTGAGATTCCTTTAATGATAAATATATTTTGGCTGATGTGCTTTACAAACACACATTGATATAAAGGCTGAAATTTGACTGTTAAGTCCTTTAAGATCCCCCGTTTGTGATCGGATTGATCTAAAATTGGCAGGCATGCTGGAAGAAAAGCACACAGGGAAATGTTCTTGCTTTTTGATGGTACTATCTTGTATATTCAGACAGTATGTAAGTTAGGTTAAAGTGGGGGAATTATTAGTTTTGTTTATCACAAACTATCAGTGAAATGTGAAGATGCTGATGCATCCTCACCACTGTCTGCTCAGCTGATGTGCCCTTTGCTACATGTGCTGCAGAGGATATGTGCTGAGTTACAGCTTCTCGAAGAAAACAAAGTCATATTAGACATACGTGGGGTGGGCTAAAATTTGGCACTTTTCGTGGCACTATTCACTGTATTTTTCCAGCATTTTAGAGCTGAAATAACTTAAATGCAGAATATAGTCACGTTAAATTCTCCGGGCTGAAAAAACACACTTGGGCTGTGTTTTAAAAAAATTAATTTTACACCCATTCAAATGTCAGAAGTCAAAATCAAATCTCAACTTTTTTCAGCTTGTTTTTTTATAACCTGCATTTGAGCATCAATATCAGAGAGACATAACAGTTTCAACACCACAGCGTCACCAGTTAATATGTTGTTAATATTCTTGTTAATCAAGTTAATCTTGGTACCCTGGGTTTTTTATGTTTTCTAATAATTCACTGGAGAAAACATCAAAAAAGCACATTTGTGTAAACTGCACAGGGTTATATTATTACATGAGTTGGGTGTCTGGTCAAAACAAGTTACAGCAAATATATTTACCTAAATTTTGATACCATTTTCCAGCCATGATTTATTCTTTGTCAAATTTTCTAATGTCTTAAAAAACAGTATATCCACCAATATGTACTTTAAGAACCTAAAAACTGGGAAAACATTTCTTTTGGAATAGCTTCATAACACATACCAAGTTTTTTTTTTGTTTTTTTTTAACAAGGAAATCTGTTGCTTCTAAGGAGTTCAGGTGGGAGGCACTTACTGGATTTTATTTTCTTTTTTTCCATGGACTTACATGACTATATGCTGATGACCACTAGATCTATAATGTGCTGATACTGGTCAAACTTAACAGGCAATTAATATGAGTGGGTCTCCATTAACTAATCTTGCTCTTTCACTTTCTTCATGTACCGATATTGAAAATCAAGCTGAATAATTTCATCGTATTTATGAAGGCTGAATACATGCTAAAATGCCTTGATCACTTTTTCCTCTTACACTTATTTCAGTAAGTGGAAAAGTGGCAGCATTAACTAAAAAGTTTACATGTTTCAGTCTATTGAGGAAGCTTATGTGAATCAAAGATATCAGGGTGTGGTGAGGAACTAATCCGAGTTACTTAAAGGGCCATGCAGTTTGGAAAGGGCATCAGAATTCAAGATAAGGGATCAGACTTTCACTTAAGATATTGTTTCTTCTTCCTGTAGAAATGACTAAGCGTGATGTTCCTGGTTTTGCCATTGGCGGACTGAGTGGAGGAGAAGAGAAGGATGACTTCTGGCAGATGGTGACACTAAGCACTGATCACCTGCCTCGGGAAAAACCCCGCTATCTCATGGGTGTAGGGTATGTTTACTGGTTTTCACTGAAATCCATCATGAGAACCTGGTTGTTTACCTCCTGAGCCTGGTTCTGCCAGAGGTTTCTTCCTGTTAAAAGGGAGTTTTTCCTTCCCACTGTTGCCAAAGTGCTTACTCATAGGGGGTCATATGATTGTTGGGTTTTTCTCTGTATGTAATATTGCAGGGTCTACCTTACCATATAAAGTGCCTTGAGGCGACGGCTGTTGTGATTAAATAAAATGTAATTGAATATTGGCTGTGGTACATTTAACCACGTAATAAATTCACATGGTCATGTGTTGTAGGTATGCTGTGGATCTGGTGGTATGCGTCGCCCTGGGATGTGATATGTTTGACTGCGTTTTCCCAACACGCACTGCGGTAATCCGTCTTTACCTTCTGAGAAATCGCATTAGGATCCACAACTGACTTCAGATGTATTTCATTCTGTTCTGACAGTCATGGTTCTTTTCTCTCAGAGGTTTGGCTCTGCCTTGGTGCCCTGGGGAACTCTCCAAGTGAAACATAAGCAGTATGCCAAAGATTTCCAGCCCATAGACCCAGACTGCCAGTGTCCTACCTGCAAGAAGTAAGTCAGTTTGCCAAAGCATTTTCTTTACTGTGACAGAAATTGAAGCCTAGAAAGTTCTTTTTAGTGCCCTAGAACAGCCCATTTAGCCAGCTGGCTCTTATTCTACCTGTTTTCATTTTATATTTATTTATTTTGAGAAAATTAAATCTAGATAATAACATATTTGAAGACTAGCAAAAAGAAGTCCTTTGGCATCACTTGGTCTAAAATGTCCTGCAGACAAAAGCAGAGTGTTCTGTGAAAGGAGGAAGCTCAAAATCTGGGTAGGCGGGGGGTTTATTCAGCACTTAAATAATGTAAATAATGTCTGCATTTCCTCTTTCAGGCACAGTCGAGCTTACCTGCATGCTCTGTTTAAGAGTGACACTGCAGCCATGCATCACATCACTATCCACAACATTGCCTACCAGGTCAGTTCGAGTAAAATCTTCTATGACTGACAAAGTACAGGTTTCTTTATTTTATTCTGACAGTTTTCTCATGTGCTTCAAAGCAGGCGACATACTGGTACTAAAAAGGCACATGCATGGAATAATCTGACGATTAATCAGTTTATTAATCTCCTGTATCTGACATCTTCAGTCAATAAGCCTGAGGTGCGACATATTTTTCACACTATGTTTGAAAGTTGAATTTCTCTGGCAGAAATATGAAAAAAAATGTCTATCTTTTCAAATTTATGTGACATAACAATGCCGTTCTCTCAGTGATGGCTATTAAATCCTTCAGTATGGTTTGTGTGGCAGGGGCACAACTCGTTTTGTTGCTTTGACATAATCAGAAGCACAAAAAGCCAAATATTCTTACAGATATGTCGCCAAAATGGGTGTTAGGAAATCGCAACCAATGTAATCCAATTGATTACGCATCCTATTTGTTTGCTGGTTCTTTTTTTTTCTTTTTAAGCCACTTGTATGGTGGTTCTGAAGTGTCCAGGAGTGATGGTTGACCATCGGACGGTCACTCTATGTTTGATCCAGAGTTTAATGCCTCATTAACTTTTTAATGGATCGCTGCAAAACATTAACATACTACCTCAGAGGACACTGACCTGTAGCTGACCTTGTGCACAGCAGAAGATCATTTCCCACTGCAGATCAATAATAATCGCATTATTTTTCCTCAGTTCATCAATCATTTGTCTTTGCAGCTCACGCTGATGCGCTCTGTGAGAGAGAGCATTGTGGAAGGCCGCTTCCCTGAGTTCATACGGACGTTCATGAAGCGACTGTTTCCTTCTGGTGACCAGTACCCCAGCTGGGCTGTGGATGCTTTAGCTTCTGTTAACGTTACTTTGGACTAGAAGCTGGGAGATGACTGTTTGCTATTCATCTCAACTGACAGATTTTATATTGTTTTAAATGACTTTTTTATGGCTGATTGTTTTCTACTCTTTGTCTGTATTTGTATATGAATTGCTTGTTTTGTTGGCGGTGAGGAGAATGGCTTTTGATCTACTGGAATAAAGCCGATTGTCCCTTGCAACAGGCTGCTTTACGCAGCCTCTGCAGATTGTCCTCAGAGTACACATTATGGTAATGTTAGACTGAATGCAGTTTAAATGAGGTTTGAAACACATGAACTATTTCCTCTGATATCCGCAGACAGTTTTGTGTTGTTACCATGGCTACACAGCCAGGCTCACCCACTTGAAATTAAATATTTTTGCCTTCCTGTCAACCTCTTTAATGTTTTAATGGCTAAGTGTATTACAGAGGTACCTTTTTTTTCCTTTTTACCAAAGGCAGAGTAATAGTCGACGTGTATATATTCTCAGCTTTTAACTTTAATTTTAACAGACAAATTGTTGTCAGCTGTTTGCAAAGATGAATGAAGATTGCTTCCTGATTGGCCACCAGAGGGCGAAATGGATGCAACTACTGCAGGCTTACGACAACCTGAATATGTTTGTGCAAGTTTCCTAATTGGGGATAAAGTTAATCTGTCTGGAAGCGCAAAATAACAAACATTTACATTTAGATGAGTCATTTGAGTTTACAAACGCACTGACGCCAACGTGCTTACAATCCAAGCCCAACATCGATCAAATCAACCTTAGATGGCAGTAAACCTTTTGACGTTTTGGTTTTGTGTGGAGCCCACGGAGAGGCTGCTTTATCAATATTAATCCATAAAAGTTCATTTGAATAACACCTGTTGTCTGCGGCTTTGGGTCAACAGGCCTCTTAAGCACCGTATTTGAATTTCATCACCTCTTCTGTTGTGACCAAGAGTTTCTACAAGATTAAACCCCTAAGAGGTGAAGTGTGACCGACTAATATATAGCACAGATGTTTGAGTACTGATTGAAACTGTAAAGCGGTAAGTTTGCAAGCTTTTATTCCCTTAATTACATATGTGTATTGATTATGTCCATTAAGGGAGGATACAGAATTCAAATGGTGGCCTGGATTCCCATTTTATTTATTTATTTAAAGTCTGTGATTAATTGTGTGTGTGGGGGGGTTTGTTTTGTTTTTTTTGTATCTTCTGCTTTGATTGGGTATTTTGAATACACTTAGCATATGTATACATAGTAAGAGAGCAGCAGCACTCAGAGCTCATTTGGTAAGCCGTGTAGAATCGTGTTAAGTGTCTGGAAATGAATATGCACGACCAAAGCCTTGCGCTAAATAAATTGCTCTCATGTATTTTTAAAGCAGAGCAATTCCCAACATGACAAACACGTCTCCTGATTGAAAACAACCAACAGCTGATATTTATGAAAAGAATAATACTGAAGAAAAATGTGGAGAACTATAGCGCCGAAATAGACTCACGACTGAGATCCGCGCTGGTCTCTACAGTGCAGTAGATATTTCTGGGCATCACGTGTGCGTATGTGTAACAGTTTAATTATTATTATCGTGGGTTACAGAGACCATTATCGTTCACAGTGTAGAGCAGATGTGGACGGAGAGAGAGCTTATTGCTAATTGAAAATAATATTAAAATCACAGTTTTTGTCGATGTTTATTTTGGTTAGACTAAGGGGAGGGGGGAAAGTGGCAACAGCTTCTCCTCGACGTTTCTTTACACATTTGCAGTCAGTGCGTCCATGTGGAGCTCAGGCAGGGAGGATGCTGGTGTTAAAGAGAGACAACCAGTTGCTCTCCAGCTGTCACAGAAAAGTGGAGCCACCCCTACCCACCGACGGATGAACATCTTCGACCTGTTGCCTCAGTGTGAAGAAAAGTAGAGCTGCATTGTGACGGGTGGCAGAGAAGAGAGATGTTTTTTCTTTTTTTCTGAAGAAGGACGAATACGGTACCATGAGGTGTATCAATGTGTTCGTTACTGATTTATGTTCTGAATAGCAGAAGGAAGAGGAACTGAGTTGGTTTTGGAGGAGATCACCTCCTCGCTGTGGAGGTGCGTTTTGCGGTGGTATTTGTCTCTGTCTCTGGGTTTTGAGGAGGGGGACCATGGTCGAACTGGAGAAGGAGGTGCTCCCGCTGCCCCCTCGGTACCGGTTCCGAGACCTGTTGCTTGGGGACTGGCAGAGCGACGACAGGTATGAATGCAGCTGCTTATAGCGTTTACGCACGGCGCACCGAATCCGTTGCGCATCAGTACAACATCAGAACATTATATCACTGTGTCTAGAAAGTACTCATTTCTTTTGCACCGCCATCAAATCACTCTGATCTCAACAGATCAGGTGCATGAATGTCTCGGAGAATTTTATGGTCAGCTTTGCAGTTCCGTTTAAAGGGCGCTGCTGCAACAGGTTTTCTCGTCTCCCTGTGTGCGCAGAGGCGACTGGTGATAATACTGTTAAGACAATACAGGCAATATGAAAGCATAGAAGAAAACATATTTTAAAAGACACCTTAATCTTAAGTTGTTGTTTTGTTTTGTTTTTCTTTTCGTGCAAGAGGCACGTTTGTGCAAATCTACACATATAAAGTGTTACAAAATAATCCTTTGATTGAATTCAAATGAGAAGAATTAAAGAACAGTTACAGCAAGGAATGCCTACACTGGGCTATTCCCTTTTTATGTATTCCCTAAAGCCCTCGTTTCTGAGATTTACAGTGAAACATCTGCCACCTGGGTAAGCAGTTTCAAATGGTCTCCCTCAGTAACTAGCAATTAACCTTTGCTTACTCTCCAGTAGATTTGATGTGCTATATATGATATGCATTGCTTAATTCTACAATTTCATTATGCTGGCTAATGGAAAAGCTTAACCTCCATCGTGCCTGTATTTCTTGTTGCTATGTGGAATTGAGGCCCAAAAACCCTTACGTGTGGGCTTGTGTGGGTGTTTCAAAACAGATTATTGGGGAAAGTTGTTATTAAAAACGCAGAGGACACGATCGGTCAATATTTAAGCATTGCCTGGATTTATAACTTGCATGTTTGGTCTTCTGTGGCCCTGACCTCTTAGGGCTCTTATTCTGAACAGCTAAAAAGTCTAAAAAGGCCTGTTCTCTCTGCTCCCAGCCTTCTGTAATTTGTCAGCTATTGCCCTAGGACAAATGTTTCAGTGCAGTGTGACCTCAGTCACCAGATTAGAGAGGTTATGATGCTTGTTTCTTAGAAGTCTATGAGACACAAGAGGACCCTTTTATAGGTCAGATACCTCATCTTCTATAGGAGAGGGGGGGAAACAAAACATTAAATGACAATGCAGTAGGTAATTTAACCAAAATGAATCTTTCAAAAGCCAAATTAATACACAGCTGAAGTGTGGATGTGAATAATTTGGTTGGAAGGGCTGCTGAGACAGTTGGAGAGGACTCTGTGTATGCTGGTGCTACAGATGTGCTGTAATAACTCGCAAACACATGATGTTGATTGGTGTTTCAGGAATATCCTTTAAGTGCCTTGGAAGACACACAGGTACTGATTAATGGTGTGTGTACTGTGCATGTTATTTTGTCATTTTTCAGAGCTCTAGTGTCTGGCACACACACAAGCACTAGCTGTTTACCCACTGCCTAGATAATGAGCTTTTGTAAACAAAAAATACCTCCAATGTCTGTTTTTGCCACGCTTCATAGATTTCTCTTAGCATCCGCACGCCGACTTACACAAATGAAAATGAAAGAGCAGTCGAGTGGAGGGTCAGCATGCTGATCTCAGTTCCTCATTGGGAGCAAAGTGAGAAATATGATTGATAGTGACAGAGTTTTCCTGCTGTAGGCCATAAATCTATAGAAGGAGCCTCTGCACAAACACCCTAAATAAATAAGCAGACACTTCCCTTGGGCTCAGGTGCACAGATAGCTCTGTACAGTATGACTACATCCCCTAACTCCAACATATTTTCTCACATCAAAATGTCAGTGTGAGTATGCATAACTTATCTCCTTGACACATATGGTACAGTGTGCTCTGGAAAAACATGCATTACTGAGCCCTTTAATCCCTCTTCTGTCACCCTCCGCTGGCCTTTCCCTGTCCTCCTCTCTTCTGTTTGCATCGCTCTAAGTGTGTGTTTGCGTGTGTGCATTTGTGTGTGTCCGTACATCTCCCTCATTTCACATTTCCACCATCCCTCTCGTTTCTGATTGAAGTGCCTTCAATACCGTGTAGCCACCCCCCAGACTGCTCCTGTAACTCAGTCGAATAGATTTTACCATAGCCACCAAAAGGTCCTTAAGTTAAGAATTTCTAGCAGGCTTTTAAAGATGGGAATCGATTTAATAATTTATTTCACACACAGGGATCTGATCTTTCTGACTATACATTTATCGGTGTGGTGCATGACTCCTTTTTTGTCTACCCCTGCTGGTCCTTCAGTTCGCTTCATGTTCGGCTTAAACTGCAAACATATCAGATTTTGTCTTGACAATTCAGCAGTGGCTGCATTTTCTTTCCTCAAATTGGAACAAGCAGTGAATAAAACGGGATAAGAATTAAGTCCAAGACAGAATTTGAATAGGGGGTCGGCTGTTGAAATTTTGTTTGCGGCAGCCAATTATTGTTAGCTCTATCGCTCCCATAACTCCAAAACCTAAATCAAGATTATTTCTGGTGACTGATCAATAATTAAATGTGGGTCATTTTGTCATTTGTGTCGGGAGCGAAGACGTAAAAACATTTTATTGCCACTCTTCTGTTTATATGGTTACCATTTATATTTTTTGGCAGCGAGTCAGAGGCTTCTGTTTAGAGGAAATGCCAGATGACTGAACAATTAAATACAGATCTTTTGCAGGCTGGCGGATTTTGCCAGAGTAAGGAGCTGTCTTGTTTTTGCTTGAAATGAATTTGATATTGAGTCCTGTAACTGATTAATTCATGGCATGGTTGTTATCACTAATCAAAGATTTACAAAAGGCTATGATTCTTTCACCCAAAATGATATGCATTATTATTCTAACATATTTTATACATTTTGAAAGTACATTTTGCTGTATTGCAGAGCAATACTTTTTTTTCCTCAAAGTTGCTAAAATGGCCAGCATAGAAGCACACATAACTATTACACTTCTCCACTTCTATAATTAATTTGTTAAAGGTGAATTAAATACAACAGTCTCCTCCGCTCCACAATAGAAATCCTCAGTGGGAGCTTATGTCTGAGTCCTGGATTACCATACAAATGACAGGCTTTTGTCCTTAAAACAATTTCTTATTGGCTGTCGCCTCCACATCTTCTCTCGCTTAATCTCCGTCTCAGTCTGCTCTCCTTTCTCCTCGTGTCCCTATTCCCCTTTCTTCTCTCTTAATTCTTCCTGTCAAGTCTTAATCTAGTAAGGCCAACGTGGCGCATGATCCATCAATACTGTCAATATTCATGTTCCAGTTAGTTTTACTGTCCTTTGATTTGGCACTAAGGTGGATTCCAGAGTCCTTTAGTGTGTCATTTAGAGCCCCTGTAAGGTTTATTCATATCTTTCATAACTCAGATTATAAAGCTGATGACTATCTCTGTCCAGAACTGTGGAATCAGAGATGTATTAAGCATCATGGGTATCTCGCAAGCCAAAACTGACATAAAGCAGGCTCTTGGCAATAGATGGCTTTTATGATAAACAGTCACTTGAAAAAGTGATATCTATCAAATGTATGCCTGGATGAGAGAAAGGAGGTGAAGAGAGAGCAGGCACAACTCATCACCTCATTTATGAATCCTGTACGTGTCTGCACATTTATTTCTGGAAAATATGTAAAGTGAACTTAGAAACACTTTGTTAATGGAAAGTAATTGGCGGGGTGAGTGGGAGAAGGGGGGGGGGGGTTCTGAATTGTTAATGGAAAGCTTGGAACATAAAGTGAAGTGAGCTAATAAAACTAAAGCATCAGGTCTCATGAATGCCTCTTTCTATTAATTAAAAAGGTGTTCCATAAATGACACTCTAATTAATATAGGAGAACAGGATGGGTTGCATGTGGTACAAACACAGAACTATTTTAGAACAAATGACGGGGTATGATTGGGGGGGAAAAGCAGGGTGCCTATGCAGTCTGAGCATAATTCTGCTGTAAACAATATTTTGAACATGAGCCGCTGCTCTCTTTGTGACAAGGCTGTCTACACAACAGGGAAGACGTTACCTAAGGCAGAGTGAGAGACATGAGAGACATTTCATTTTAGTTGCAGTGTCATAGTTTATCACAGTCACATTTTAGTTTCTTTTTTGTTACTGTAGCAACCCCGCATATATATGTGTGTGCATATATGTATGTATATATACAGAACCTGTCAGCATGGATTCTGGTACAGCGGTCAGTTAGTGTCAGCTTCAAGCGGGTGTTCCTCAACACCAAGTTGCAGCTTTACTGATAAAACGCTGAGCGGGATTTATTAGAAACTACCTCTAGAATTTGGAGTGGAGAGGATGGAATGGCCTCCGTGGAGGTCTGACCTCAATCACTCTGAACAGTTGTGGGATCAGCTTGGGCATGCTGTTCATGCCAGAATGACCAACACACCAACACTGGCTGACTTGGAACAATACTCTTTAAAGAATGGGATGCCATCCCACATCAGTGTGTGACCAAGCTGGTGAGCAGCATGAGAAGGCGGTGCCAGGCTATTGTGGCTGTGTATGATTCGTCCACATGCTACTCAGGCCTCTGTTTCTTAAATGAAGAAATTGTTAAATTACCAATATGCCTTGTTTCTCCAGACTTCAATCATCCAATCCAATAAATAACACAAAACAAGTAATAATAGTATAATAAGCTGTTTGCCATTGGCAGAGAAGATTTGGCAAGTTTTTTGCAAAATCTTTGGAAACAGACTCTCCAATGACATGATGGGTATGTGTGGTGTGGTGTGATGTATATACATACACACATACATACACACATACATACATACATACACACACACACACACACACACACACACACACACACACACACACACACACACACACACACACACACACACACTCTTTGAATGTGGTATTATTGTTGGTGCCTATTGGCCTGGTCTGAGTATCTTCAAAACTGCTGAACTTTTGAGAATCTTCAGCAGAAGAGCATCTCTGGATTAAACCTTAAATGGGCTAAAGCAGCAGAAGACCACACTGGATGGCACTCCCGGCAGCTGAGAATGAGAAATGAGTGACCCAATTCCTACTGGCTCACCAAAGTTGTCAACAGAAAATGGAAAATACTTTACCTGTTCTGATGAGTCTTGGTGCAAAGAACATTTAAAAATGGATGTATGTTGCCTTCTATCAACAGTTTCAGGCTGTTGGTTCCCTTTTCTGATTACAGTCTGGCCTTCATCTAATGGCTGCTTCAAGCAGGGTAAGGTGTCATGTCGCTAAACCATCAGAATGGTTTCTTGAACGTGACATTGAGGTCACTGTACTTAAATGGCTTCCACAGTCACCAGAGCTCAGTCTAACAGAGCACCTCTGGGATGTGGTGAAACACGACATTCACATCATGGATGTGCAGCCAACAAATCTGCAGCAGCTGTGTGAGGCTATTGAGCCAATATAGACCAAACTCTCAGAGCAACACTTCCAGCACCTTGTTGAATGTGTGCCATGAAGAATTAAGGCAGCTCTGAAGGCAAAAGGAGGTTCGAGATCTGCCTATTAGTGGTTCATTTCAAATTCATTTCTAATCGTTATTCTCCTTCAAAAATCCCCTCTCACACCTTCAAATATTGCACTGTCATATTAAAATGAAAGCAGTTTTGGATCTATAGATGGATATAAAAAGAAACTCACAGTCAGCTAAACCTCAAAACCACTTTTTTGATTTCTACCTAGATGTAAAACTAATATAGTAACATAGTAATAGTAATCATGTAGTAATTACAGAGGCAGTTTCTGCTCTGGTTTATTGTATTTGATATGCATTTTTTAACACTATTGAAAGAAAATGATGGCAGTTTCTCTTATGGTCATCTAGATTCATGGTTATTTGTTTTTATTTGATTTTATTTTTTCCCCACCGCTGGGGCTTAGTAACCACAAGATTGAATTCCCTAACCAGCCTTTCAGTTTTAGATGAGCGCTGTCAACACTTAAGTGCCTTCCTGCTGTGGATGCTAACACACCCATAGAGCTGACTAGCATGTGCCTGACCGCTTCTGGGCTCTTGCCGTGTTTGGATGTTGCTGGAAGGTCCCATGGTATCAGAGTGGGGGCAGCAAGCTGTGCTACACTATTGTGGGAGATCACAAACGCAGTTGTCCACTGATTGAAGCTCCCCTATTCCCAAACTATGTTAGCTTAATACACCTCAGGAGTTATCTTTGAAATCCAAGAAGCCCCAGGGACACCAGGGACAGTGAAGAGAGATGATTCCTCTCATGTTTCACTCTTCTTTGCATCTCACGTCGTCTTCAAAGTGGTTATTTGGCAATAAAAAAGATGAATATCTGATGTTGACATAATCAAATGCTAAATGTCTGAGCATATCTGAAACTAAAGTAATCTTAAGAGACTTGGGAGATAGGATGGCACTGCGTGATTTTTAATGACTTGCATCAATTCAGCCTATATTTTGTTTCATGATAAGAGAAATTAATGTCTCTCTCTTTTTTTCTTTTTTTTAGTGAGGAAATAGTGCCAAGGCAGAGGAGGTGCATTTCTCTAAATTCAACCTTTAAAATGAACCATCATGTTCTGTTCTTCCTTCAGGTGAACAAAACAGACTGCATCTATGTGTCAGCAGATCCTTTAAGCAATAAGCAGCAGATGATAATTTCAGGAAAGGGTGAGGTAAGATGACTACACTAGGAAGCAGCGGTGGATGATGGCTGAATCATGCGTACAGATAATATGTATCAAATTTTAATCAGTGGGAAACCAGAGTTTGCTCAGGAAATGGTTCAGACCAAAGACTCCAGTGCTATTTTCTTATTGTCAGTATGCTTTAAATTACCTTGCACATTTCTTGTAAACGATGGCCCCTTTGCTCCTGCTGTTCTTTGTCCTGGCAAATATCAATCAGTCATGGCACTGACATGTGTGGATTCTTTTCCCCCTCAGTTACAGAGTGAAAAACAAACAATAAAAAGACAACACTTTTAAAACCTCGGTCACAATTGAATGATAATTAAAGCGTAGCTTTTTGTTCATTGGAGTGGTAAAATCAATTTCACAACAGCTATGATTGCTATTTAGAAAGAGGGGCAAAAAGGAAACGGCTGCATCTTTTATGTCTTTCCTCAGTCCGTGTTATCTCTTGCATTGAGGTCTTAGAGAAAAAAAAAAACCTTTTAACCACAAGAAATGGATTTTCATTTAGCAAGGATATGGGCACATATTCTCATTCCGATCTCTTCTGTATTCTTTTTCACCTCACTTCAAAATTGTCAAACACATGTAATGGCTGCATATCTGGGTCAGGGACAGGCTGTCCCGCCAGCCATTGGTTGGAGCAGAAGCAGAGTACACCTCGCCTCTTGTAAAATGTTACAGCAAACGAAAGACGATGCGCAATCTATTTGTTTCTCGTTGTCTTCTCATTCATCGTCTGTGTGCTTTATGATTACAAAATCTCCCCTGTTTAGCCATTAACCCATTCAAGAAACCAAATAATAAACATCAAATATGTTTAAGCACGTTTCTTTCAATCAATGGGAACACCTTCCTTAAAAACATTTACGCTGTATGTGTGCGCTGCTCTCATCCTTTTAGAGATTAAAAGCATTTTATTGATTCTAGCACTTCTTCTGTACGTCTTAGAGGTTTGAGGGATGAAGTGACAGTTTTAAACCTCTTCAATTGTATGGGAAAATAAATGTGCAATGATGTCTTTTATGGCCCGCACTTGCCCCCAAAAAGCTGCGTAACAGCCAAGCCTGTAAATATCAAGCCCATCGTGTTGCTGTGCTATGAAACACAAGCACAGTCTGGAGGATCTGCTGCCAGCGTGTCTGTGCCAGACACCACGGGACACCCCCAGAGGTTCCTCATCTATTGCCCAACAGGTCAGAGCTTTTTTGGAGGCTTTGATGTTTTGGCTGATCTGTGTAAATGTCACCTGCGTTTGGAAGTGCTTCAGGACTATTAATTGTCTGCCAGGACGATCATTTGCTCTTTGCTTAGCACTGTAGTTTTATCTGATGGACTCAATTTGGACTGATCAAAGTAAAGCAACTGTATTTATTAAATACCTCATGGGGGGGGGGGAGTGTAATTAAAGGATGCATCTGTGGCCTGAATGGATGCACAACTTGTAACCTTTGTAAAGTGTTTTTACTGAGAGTTGTTCAGGTAAAGTAATCAACAGGTGCACCTGTAGTTTAGCAGCTTACTTGGTTTTTTTTAGTCATCATGTGTCTGAATTATGCTTATGCCAGTAAAGCTAAATTGAATTGGACTGGATTGAAAAACCCAGTTCCAAAGAAAAAGGGGGGAAAAGCCATCACTGACCTTTTACCCAGCAGACATCTTGGCTTATCACAGTAGGGAAAGCACAGGTGGAATTAACAATGGCTCGGTTCTCTTTAGCATCCCACTAACTACGGCAGCATGCATAAAAGCAGCACCTCCACTAAGTAGAACTGAGCCATCAATAACACACCCGAGCATCCCTGCTGTTACACGAGGACGGAGCAGCCGAAGCTGGATTAACGCAAACCGACTGGCACAAGTGTCCACGGGCTCTCTCCTCTTAAAGGCCTGTAAAATACAAAAGGTTTTTATTCATTCGTGTACATTAAAATTATTAACTTAGCAGGAGTATTATCACTGCCATTGAAAATGATCATTATTTACTCATTTAATTCATGCGCAGATCGGAGTCTGCTGTGAAAAGGTGTGACTCACAGTCTCTCGTGTGCGCTGGTAGCCATAGTCCTTACAGTAGGGAGAAAAAATGTGGTATAATAAGACTGATTATAATCGCTGGAACATCAGCTTGACAATTTGAGGAAAGATTTGACTGTGGAAAAAAAAAAAAGTCTGTGAACTACAGAATATCTAGTTTCCACCCTTCCACCCATTGCTTTAATGACAGCTTGTTCTCAGTCTGGTGGGACTCCACAACATGAGATAACCCATGTTATCCTAGCTTGAGCTCTCATTGTTCTGAAAAGCTCTTTCCTTTTTATACTTATTTAACCTTTTTTTAAGCAGGAAAATGGGACTCTTGAGGTTTCAAATCTCTTCTGCAAAACTCAGCAGCTTGTTGAGATGCTGGGATGTTTGGCTTTTTTAATATTTAGGTGCAGCTTTAACCCTCATCCTACTAACATATCTAACTGGCTGGAGTCTTCCTGGGGATTTCTTAGAGCTTTATTATTGCAAAACTGAAATCTATACTTTCTTTTTTAATCCGAAGCACAATCCACTGTATTACTTATCATCCTGGTGTCACTTAGTTTTCAGTCATTTTAAGGAAACATTATTTGCTTACTTGTTTGAAATTCTGTCAATAAAGGATTATGAGCAGAATCTCTGACAAAGGGCTGCCCTTTAGTCTGACTTTTTTTCATTGTGCAGGGACTGAACAAACAACTAAAATTAGCCAAAGCTAAACATACACTACAGGCAGCTCTAGCATACAGTTGCCTCATGCAATGCTCAGGGCATGTTGGCATGTGACAAGAGGAGCAAATAGTTGCTGTCGTCCTGTTTGAGTTTTCAAACAGATTTTCCAGCCGAGCGTTGGTCGGGCACATCAGCAGGTGGATGTTTCCTCACTGCTGCTCGGATTGGGGCTTACAATGTAGCAGCATCAGCTCGTCTATTCTCCAGCTGTTTCATGTAGCCTTGGTGATGTTTCCAGTATTCTAGTAACTTCCAGTCTGGGCGATTTCCCCATCCAGATAATAAATGCAGCAATGGAGTTTTTCTTCTTTAAAATGCCTGGCAGAGTACTCAAATCCTTGATACTGTCCGATGTTTTACTGAAAGACTAACTTTATATGAGGTAGATGTGCATTCTATACACACTATATAATCAGCCAATCACATGACAACATCTTAATCTACTGAGGCCTATAGACGTGCTCAAGACAGCCTGCTAATATTCAAAGAAAGTCAATTTAAGTAACTTTGAATGTGGCAAGTTTTTTGGTGCCAGGTGAGCTGTTATAAAGAGTTCAGAAACTGCTGATTTATGGGGAAGTTCCTACACAACCATCTTTAGGATTTACAGAGAATGAGTCTAAAGTAGAGATAATATCCTGCGAGGTACAATGCTCTGGGTGAAAATACCTTATTGTTGCCAGAGATCAGAGGAGAAAAGCCAGACAGCTTTGAGGTGATAGAAAGGCAATCGTAACTCAAATACACACAATTTAAAACCAAAGTATACAGAGCAGCATCTCTGAATGCACAACACGCTGAAGCATATGGGCTACAACAGCATAAGACCACACCCAGTGCCAGGGTTTCAGCTAAGAACAGGAAACCGAAGCTCCAATTCACAAAAGTGGTCCTCAAAATTGGAAAAACGTTTTCAGGTCTGAATGAATTATGACCACATCATGACATGTTATTCCAACAGTATAACATGAAATCATCTCTAATTGGTAACAGCCTCTACAGTCACCAGAGCTCAATCCAGCAGACCACCATTGGGATGTGTTGCAATGGGTAAATGCACAGTGTATGGTAGTAGAACAGGAAATTCTATCATGGATGTGCAGCAGTTGTGTGGTGCTACATGTCAATATGGGAATAAATATCCGATGAATGTTTCCAGCATCTTGCTGAATCTGTGCTGGGAAGAATTTAAACAAAAGGAGGTTCAAACGGTTACTATCATGGTGTACCTAATAAAGTGTCGGACGAGTGTATAAATGTCATTATATGTTATTGACTTTCATTGCAAGCAGCTAGTGTAATTTTTTTTATGTGTATTCCAATGAAAAACTCCCCCTCTCGTGTATTAAAGCACATTTTAATATTTTCTTTGGACTTAATTTTCCAAAGGCATCATCTTTTCATTCATTAAACATTACAAGCTTTGATTTCCCTGATAGAATCTTTGCCTCGATTACTTTATTTTCCTGCTTGTTCTCTGTCACTGGTATGACTATTATTTCAGAGTTTTAGTGTGGAGGTCGTAATGAGCCTATGTTGTGCTGCTTTGTGCGCATAGATTTGGGTTTCTTTAGTCTCTTCCACTGTGTCATTAGACGGCCAATGCTGTGTCATTATGGAGATCAGGCATGGGTGGAAGCAGCAGGAGAACGAGGTTCAGCTCTCTTTCTCTCTCTCTCTCTCTCTCTCTGTGTTTCTCAGAGATCCTCCTCCGCATGTCCCCTTCTGTCTGTCTGTCCATCTGTCTGCGTCTGTTTAACTACATTTATCTGTCTGTATTTCAGTCCTCCCTCTCTCCCTCTGCCTCCCCGTCACACACGTCCATGCAAATGTGAAATCTCTCCAGGCTCGTTTTTGTAATGCTTCTTTAGTCACGTGCTCTTGTTTCCAGCTGTTAAAGCTGTTAGTTTTACTTTGCTAAACTCCAAAAAAAAAATTTCACTGGTTGTAAATAATTAGCTTGATCAATCAACGTTATTGAAGGAGCGTCAGAGCAGAGAGTGAGAGGAGAGGACCTCTATGGGAGTTTCTCCCTCATGATGAATCTCGCTGTTCCCCAGTTCAGTGACATATGTTATTTTCTGCACAACATGAGCCAAACCAGTTTTCCCCCACAATTATCTAATCGTTTATTTTCATTTCACTTTTTTAGAAGGCCTTGGGGCGGGAACGAGGCTATTGCCCAGGGGTATCATCGTGATGTGATTGCTTGTCTTTTGTTTTGAAATAATGCTCTTTATGAGTTTTTAATATGTTTTTCTCCTCCACCTTCCCCTTAGATTAAAGTTCCCGACTTTCAATCTATCCTACGGCTCAAGTCTTTATTGGGCTATATTTCCACTTTACTTTTCATCCTCTATTGTACACTCAAGTGGAAAAGCTTCTGCTTAGAGAAATACATCAAGGCTAGAATGACCTCTGAAATTATCCTCTTCTCGTCTCACAAAATATGAAGAGGCTTTGAGGACTTTCTGGAATGAATAAATACTCAGATGGCAGGATTTAAGAACGTATGTCACCTAAATTGTCCTAAGATGAGAACAAACAGGCGATAAAAATGTTTTGGCGCAGGAGAGCAAAACACTGTCACCGTCAGATCTTAAAGTGCAGCCTGAGATGTATGTGGTTGTAAAAGGCCAGATAAGTTCAAGGGAAAGTAAAAATTTGAGTGTTTACCTTTTTTGTTATGAGGATGATAACCAGGAACTTGGCACAGTGGAGCTTTTCAAAAGAAGCCCCACTCAAGAATGTAAGAGGAGCTGATGTTTACTAGAATATAGTGTAGCTTTAGACATAATCAGAAAGGTTACTTTTGAAATATGAAAGCAATGCAGAAAGTGTCTTAGATGCTGTTTGACCGATTTTAGTTAACCCGTGTCTCATGTTTAGGTCCGGTAAACCTGTTTTCATTGTTTACCAAAAGGAAAAATTACACAATTTATTACCATTTTGAACCTCAGACTTCTTGTTTTTGGCTCATTTCCTGTGACAAACGTATAAAATAAAACTCTTTCAATGACTTTACACACACACATTGACACTACACGTGTGGTTTTCGGGACTACACCGATTCCGTGTACCTTTGTCCACACTCTGTCCTCCTTCTACATGGCCTGCTGTATGTCTGCAGAAACCATCTGTAGTTTGTCACGCTTTGTCCCTGCTGCAAATTGGTGGTGGGACACAATAAATAAATAGCTTTGCCTGAGTTGTTACTTATCGATCAGTATTTATCATTTATTCATTGTTGGGACTAATATGTAATATGGCATGAACATGATTCACTTCTAATTTATTTCAAAAAAATACATTTCAGTACGGCTAAGAACCCTTCCTTTAATTATACTTGTTCAAGATCAACACGTTTTTTTTCCTACCTGTTAGGATGGTTAGGTCAGGATTATTTTTTCAGTTTCTAAAACATTTTATCAAAAAAAAAAAGAACAGCACTTTTATTCATAAATGTTATCTAACTGAGGCAAATTCCAAATATTAACCACTAATAAAATAAACATCTGTTAGGTTTTTTTGTTTGTTTGTTTGTTTTTTACATAAATTGTTGTTAAGGGGTGTATTGATTTAACACGAAAATGCAGTGGGTCCACCAGACCTGCCAACACTAGCTGACTGGAAATACTAAAAGTGACCCTTAAAAGACAGCAAAGTGCACAGTAATGTGACCTGACACTGGATATAAAACTTTAACCACAAATAAGGTTATTGTAGAATAGAATGCCTTTTATTGTCACTAAACACATGTACAGCTGAATTATCCAATCCAACACTTTATAGTAGCCATTGTTAATAATGTGGAATATGTTATGTTAATTACACTTTAATTACACTTTATAATAGATTTTTTAATATAAATTTGCATTTCTTAACTAATTATTAGTTACTTAGCTTTGGATTGTTTTTCCAGTCAGTGCCAATCACAGGACAAAAAAAATAATATACTCTGAAAACTGGTTACATATTTTTATCGAGATCGGTTCTTTCATTTTTGTCCAAAATGTGGAGCTAGGGTACTTTTTATCATGATGACACGCACCTCCCAGAGTTTTAAAGAGAATGTAAGTTGGCTAATGGGTGGAGGCAGCAGTCTACATCCAAAAATTCTAGATAGCAGTTAATGTACTTTTTTTTTTTTACATACTAATTAGCTTCATTTTCACTCACCATTTAGATTTACAAACTAAAACAACTTGTCTGGGGTTTAGGAAAAAGACTTTGATGCTCAAGTGGACCCAGTAAATTGAAATACGATGCCAACAGTGTCGTGCCCAAGTGTCCACCTTTGAGGAGTTAGACAGGATACACTTATAATACAGTAAAACCTTTACTAGAAAACTACAATAGCGTTGTAATCATTAAAAAATACACAGTGTTGAACTCTCACTACATAATATCGTAAATTGTAACATTACTAATGAAGAGTAAACATGTTATAATTTGCAAAACTAACTGTTGACTAAAGTTTAATTAACTAACTACGCTGAGTTTGACTCCACAGGGGGAGACAGTATCCATATTGCAAACAATAAGGTGCCGTTGCACATCTCTGGGCTTTCGCGAGCCCGTGCTCATCTGGATTTCTATTATTTTTGTGTGTTTTTCATCATGTGTGTGAAAGCATTATTGTCAGCAATCTGCTCAGAGCGCAGGGAACCGTCGACAAGTTGCAGCGGGGCCATCAGCTCCGGTGGCTGAACACTTTCCACAAGTGTGTGTTTGCTCACATGTGGTCATAAGAGAGGCAAGGAAAAAGACACTGAATTCTGCGTTGCCATAGTAACAGAGACGACAATTACACCCCACCCCAACAAGCCTCCCCCCCCTCCTTGCTGGGAAGGTGTGTAGTTTTATCTTGATTTGTGTGCACCTCATGGTGGTATAACGTCACTCTGGAACCCCGGGAAGGCTCCCCCACAACCTCTTCAACCACCGCCGCCAATGCCGTCACCTCTTCCTCTTCCTGCAGACAGGAGAATAGACCGCAGTTGTTCTGCCTCTCTTTCATCTGCCTGTGTTGTGTGAGACCACTGGCGTGCCGGGCCTGGCGTTTTTATCCTCGACCTGAGTCATCCACTCTTCCCTCCATAGGATGAAAGGGGAGCTACTGAGAATTCTCCCCCGAGGTGGTCAGACAGGAAATACAGTCTATGTGTGACAGTGCCTGATTATGTGTCTGTACACATGTAAGAGGTGTCTGAAGAGTGGCTCTTCATCATATCTCTCCACAAGAATCCATGTCAGATGGCCACATGAATGGTCTAATAATACTAATGACCCAGTTGCAGGTGTGTGTTTCAGGGCCATGTGTGTACAGTAATGTGTGTGCGTGCGGGCCCCTCTAACAGGAGGGTGCCAGAATGAAAAGGGAGAAAGAGCAGTAATTATGGCCTCCCATGTTCAGCAGAAACATCAGAGGGAAGTAATTTGTTGCTCTATATTTAATCAGTGGAGATAACGAGAGTGACTGCAGCTGTCTGGGCCTATGGGCAGGCGGACAAGCAGGAACACCATTTCCTCCAAAACCCATTAGTCTTTAATGCAGCAGTCCACAGCATCTTATTTACATACTTTTCCGTGGTCACATAATCATTATCACCCTTTCTATGTCGAATTTGTTCAATTGTGTTGTTTTTCTTCATCACCTTTACCCTGTTTTATCTCATAGCACTTCACTCGCTTCCTCTCTTCTGTCTCATGACTTGACTCCAGCTATTTTATTTCCTCAGTCACCTGAAGCAGTTTCCTAGTACTTTTCCTCTGGGTTCTCTTGTACCGTCGTTATCTCCATTTGCCTATTACTGACTCTGCCCATCTCTCCATCACCTCTCTTAGGGTGCAGGTGGAGTTTTATGTGAACGAGAACACTTTTAAGGAGCGCCTCAAGCTGTTCTTCATCAAAAACCAAAGATCCAGTAAGTTGCCCGTGTTCGGGATCGCGCTTTCCCTGGTTGAGTGAATTTCTTGTCTGCTGTCTTCTTTTTTTAAACCACTTGTTCAGCTGAACACGTGTTTCGTTTTAATGTGTGGTGTGCTGCCATTCTTGCTCTGCATTTCATCACCAGTTATTCAACTTGTCCACTCTCTGTGCCTGCTTAAATGTCTGTGTAGCGGGTTTGATTATCAGTGTGCTCATTTACAAGGATGGTGTACAGTAGTATTAATATTTCTACATTTCTACTGAATACACAAGTTGCTTTTTGGGAGGGAGGTAATTGGCTTATTGTGAATTATCAAGGGGTTGTTTATTAGTTAGGCAATATACTACACGCGTGCACTTCAGCTACATTAGGCCAAGCATTGTTAGTCCTGGCCAGAAATGCACATTGAAAAGATGAGAAGAATCAACTTTCAGAAGGACTTTCAAGCTTTCTGGTAGTGATAATTAGTGGTATATGAAATACTCCTAGTTGCCCAGAGGATTTATTTCTTAAGAATTTGTGTCATGTCTTCATTGAAGCTTTAATCATAACAGATTCAAAGAGCACTGCACTGCTTAAAAGAATCCTGCAGAGCTTTATTCGGTGTCACATATTTAAATCATGCATCAAGGATATTGATAGCATTGAATAAATTGTATCTTCATAAATTCTGCCGTATTGGTGTTGTCTTTGACTCGCTGGCTATGTCTTTTTCGAACTGCAGGTCTGCGAGTGCGAATGTTCAACTTTTCTCTAAAAGTGCTGAGCTGCCTCCTCTACATCGTCCGAGTCCTGCTGGACAACCCGCAAGAGCAAAGACAGGACTGGTGAGCAATATGGCGTGAACGATGGCTCAACTGGGTAAAAGAAGGTTCTCTGATAGCAGGAGCAAAAGCAACAAGTCAATAGAGGGGACAGCAGTGTGTATGTGTGTGTGTATAAAGTATCCCGTAACTTTATGGAGGAAGAGAAAAACAAGTCTGGAAACTGAACCGTTTAGTGGCTCAGTCCAGTTTTGATGAAAGCTGCTGGGATGAAGACGTCTTATTCATGCTGTTCATGTGGTTTTACCCCCTGCAGTGTGAGCGGAGTTAACTGCACCAAACAAAACACGTCATCCCGTCCATGGAGTGAGTTTGACTGGTAAGCATGCAAGGCTTTAATTAGGAGTGATGGCTTTAGCCTGCAGAATAGGACCATGAAACCATCCTGGGATACTTTGATCCACGACACCAGCTCTCTGGCCGGAAATGTTGTATAATGCAATCAATGCGACTTCGCTTAACTGATGCAATCCACAATGTTGATATTAAACATTACTGATCCACCTTCGTTTATCACGATTCAGCTGTATGGATTACCTGCCAACATAATATGCACGCAGTGCCTGTGCACCCTAATCAACAGTGATCTAGTGAAGACAGAGTATCTAATATACAGGAGCAGAGAGAGAATCCAGGAGGTGTGTTTGGACCTGGGGCCTTGCCCTGTCTCCTGCTCAGGGACCTATTGATCTAATTGGTGGCTGATGACATTGGCTAAGCTCTGGCGCCAAATGAATAAGGAGCCTGACTCAGTGAGCTCAGGAAAGGGATGGGCCACCTCCTGCTCCAGGCAGTAGACTTGTAGCATCGTGCCAAGCAGCCTTAAGCCCAGGTTCTTTTTTTTTCCTCTGGGGAGAGTGGGGGGTTACTTTCCTTTAACCTCATACAATATGATAATTATCCAGTTATGATGATTATACAGTATTATCAGCACAGTTTAATTAGTCTAGTTTAATTTTAACATTGTCTGCCTGTTTTTTTTTTCCCTTTCTTTGTGACATCTGTCTCCTCCACTTTGCATTCTTCCCTTTTTTTCCCACCTCTGCAGGAAGCTGATCATCTGGGTTGACAGACCTCTACCGCTGTGGGCACTGCAGGTTAGATACATCTGTAACATTCCCATGTAAACAAGGCCTCCATTTTTGTGTCTGATCACTTCTGCATGCACGAATGCACAGAAGTCAAAATATCTGCGTATGCTTTAACGGCTTATTGCCAATTCAATTTAGGTCACATTATTTCAGCTCATTCTTACTTGACATATATTTACAGTTACAATGTGGTTACCCACACATATATATAAATGTACATCAGACACCAGGCTGTCTCTTGCTTCACTTAAACCTGTTCCTTCTGAAGCTCAAACATCAGCACACCCACTGATTCCACCCACGCTCCCCATCTCTGCGACTCCTAATTTCTGTGTCTGCTCTCCCTCTGTCTGTTTCTCCACATTACTCTCTCTCTCGCTCTCTGTTTTTGCAGGTGCTTGTGGCTTTCATCAGCTTTTCGGAAACTATGTTACTCGTGTATCTCAGCTACAAGGTGAGCCACTCACACGACCCCATTGGCCAGCCTGTTTGTGGTGGTGTATGTGGGGGATTTGCATGGATTTCTGATGCTTGATGGTGGTGACTGTCCACTGGACATTTCTGCTGTGCTATTAAAGTTGAAGTGATGGCATTCTGTCTTTCAACCATAGATCATTTTTACATTAATTTTTAAAAAATGAAGCTGAAGCTTACAAACTGTGACCTTCTTTGGCATCTAAAATCTCTTTAGTGGATTAAACAAGATTATCTCAATTGATAAAATGTTCTCAAAAGAATATTATTTACACCTGCTGTAATTTTATTTGGGTGCCACAGCTCTGCTTTGGGAGCTTTCCTGCTGCCCCTAAATGCTAAGGTGGGGGCAAAAAACTCCATGTAGTCAATGTCCATTTACTAAAAGTCATAGTCACAGTCAGAAGCAACACGAAAGGAAGATCTGTGATTGGAGGTGGGTTGCAAAGTGGCTTTCAGATGAACAGCAACTATGGCGTGGCACCCTATATGAGATATTCCCCGGATGTAGAAAATAATATGGTAAATGAACTGTTTTCTATGCTACTACTACTACTACTACTTGAACGCTCGAAGCACTTTATATAACTTGTCTCACTGGCCCATTTATACAAACGTTTATGCAAGGACTCTTTTGCACATTTTACATCACTCTGCATTTAATCATCAGTTATTATTAAGCTGTGTCTGTCCTCCACAGTGTGTCCCCCTCCCTCCAACCCCAATCATTTGCTGCACCTCCCTGAGCCTGACTCTGCTGGAGGTTTCTTCCTCATTACAGGGAGTTTTTCTTTTCCACTGTTGCCAAGTGCTGCCTCATAGGGGGCCGCCTGATTGTTGGGGTTTTCTTTCTGTTATTTTAGACTCTTTACCTTACAGTATAAAGTGCCTTGAGGCAACTGTTGTTGTGATTTGGCACTATATAAATCAAACTAATTTGAATTCTGTTGAAGTAAATTCACACTCTTATGAATGCATTGTGAGCAGATCAAACCACCAACCTTCCAATTAGTAGACCACCTGATCTACCTCCTTAGTGACGTTATACCCTGCTTGAACTAATGCTATACCTGTTTTGCTGGTAGATTGAGTAGTTTCCATTTATGGTATAATTGAGCAATGAGTAATTAATTCAATTACTGCTGTTGTGCAACATGCATTAATTGGCACAACTCTCACCTTGGAAACGTGCACGGATGTACCCTGCCGCTGTCTGACATCTGCAGGTATAAAACAAACCAAGAATTACCAGCTGGAAGCAGCAAACCTCATCTCCTGCTCAGTTGTTTGTTTGTTTGTTTGTTTGTTTCAAATTCTGGGTTGTAGTCATTTCTGGTGAGTTAACGTGACCTATCGAAGGAGAAGTCTTTTTCACCACCACTCTAGTTTTTTTTTTATTTATTTTTTTATGTCATTGCTGTTTAGGGCAGTCCCTGAAACAGGAATCTCGTTTAGAGAACCAAAAGCAGATTTTCTAGGTACACTCTAATAAATTGACATTTTTTGTTCTCCTTTGATGCTGCTCCTTTGCTCTTGCATTTGGAAAGAACCTCAGAGCTCCTTGAGGCTTCCTCAGCATTGTCCTGTTATGGACACATTTGAAGCACTTTTGGGGAGGACCGCCCTTCTCCAGGCAGAGGGAAGGCAATTCATCAATGTGTGTCTGGATCTGAAACTATAAGCTTATAAGGCGCTCTCTCTGCAGATTGCTCTGGAGGCTAGAGACCTTAGCATTTAGAGCTGACTGATTCCTGTGGACATAGCCTATGCCTGTCCACCTACACTAGTCAGATTCAGGTCAGCCATATGCAGGCGGGAGAGACATAAAAACAGCTATGGCTGACATCTTAATTGAGCAGAAAGGCTTAGTGGAAACTGAGTAATGCTGCTTCCTTCCTCAAAAGACAGTCATACAACCCTAACACACGCCCCGATTTATTGTATGGTGCAAAAGCTCATCAATTTGTTCCCCTGCACTTTGTGGTAACTGGGCCTGTTATGTGTTAATCTCCTAAGGTCGCCAAGACAATGGAGTTTCCTGACCCCTGTGTGTGGTTTGTGTTTCCAGGGCAACGTTTGGGAGCAGGTACTACGTGTCCCTTTCATTCTGGAGATGATCAGCGCTGTTCCCTTCATGATCACTGTAAGTGGAAGGATACGCATTACTGAGCACTGACGGCACGGGGAGTCTCTGCAGGCAGCCATTTGTTTTGGGCTTCAAGCACTGTAGTCCCACCCACCTATGAAAAAAAAAATCACACATCACTATCCAGTACCTGAAACCGTGAGGATATCCCAAGATGCACAGAACCCCCTTTACTGCCAGAGACCATGACTGTGTAACATATGAAAGCAGAGCGATAAGAGCTAAGTAAGCCTAAGCATTTCTTTTTCTCTCGACAGGTGATTTTGCCATCCTTCAGAAATCTCTTCATCCCTGTCTTTTTAAATTGCTGGCTGGCCAAGCATGCTTTGGAGAACATGATAGTAAGTGGAGCGCAATGTCCCTGTCCATTTTTTTTTCATCTCAGCATCTCTATTATGCTATTTTGTTGGCATGCAATTGCCCCTCTCTGTTTCCCATTTCAGCTCACCAGTTTTATCATAAACACTCTCCTACAAAGGTAAATCAGTCAGAAAACCTTTATAATAATAACATGGATTTTATTTCCTGAGGCACTTAACATTCCCTCCCTCAGTCAGTCCAATGACATCCAGCTAACTAAGGCTGCTTCACATTATTTGGTAACCTCCCTCTCCTGCTGCTTTTTATATTCCAGCAATTGGCAATGCCTATCTCATTTTTAGTGCATTTCAATATTCCTGCTTTTTTTTTTCATTTAAGGTTGTCCATCAGCTACATTTCGTCCTCATTTTACACTTGCACAATGGAGCACTTAGCTTGTTGTCATTTGCATACATTGACTCCTATCTGTCTCACCATCTCTCTGCAGAACGATCTCCACAGGGCGATCCAGCGGACGCACTCAGCCATGTTTAACCAGGTGGTGATACTTATCAGCACACTGGTCTGTCTCATGTTTACGTGGTGCGTACCCTTACTGCTGACATTACACTGAGAGCCGGGGCCAAAAAAACGCAGGCAAAAAAAGGACATTAGATAGAGGTTGAGTGGGAAGTGAAAGGTGTCGCGGCCATGGATGGAGTGAGAAAGGAAAAGAGGGCGAGATTGACGACCATTAGTGTGATACATGCAAAGGCAAAAAAAGAGAGAGAGAGAGAGCGAGAGGAGAATGAAAAATGCAGCCACTGGAGCTAAGAGAGCGAAAGGCAGAGAGCAGAAAGGTAATTGGTAACTGTAAGAGTGAGATAGAGCTCTGAGATGACAACTGGCAATTTCTTCAGTGCACTGGAGGATGTGGCAGCTTGCTGGTGTGAAAGCCTGAGCTAATCCAGAAGTTCATTCACACAGTATCTCCGACCATTTCCGGGTTTGACATTTGCCTCTTGACTCATCTGTCCCTTAAAAATTATGATATTATGCCCAGCCAGGAGTCGCACACCTATTCATTTTAAAGTATACCATGTTCGATAAATGCACTCGGGCGTGCATTCACTCCCATTTCCACACATTCAAAGTCACACATATAGGCACAGGCGTGAAAAACAGTTATCCGTGGATATTGCCCCTCCACGGGCGCCCATACCTCGCCGAGTGAAGCAGGTGCCTATGGCTTAGGTGTGAAGTCTCTATCTCAACGATGCCCGCTCCTTTTTCTTATTCTCTCATCAGCATTTGTGGCATTCAACACCTCGAGCGAGCGGGCAACAACCTGACCCTGTTCGACTCGCTCTATTTCTGCGTGGTCACCTTCTCCACAGTGGGGTTCGGCGATGTCACCCCACAGATCTGGCCCTCGCAGCTCCTGGTGGTCATCATGATCTTTGTGGCACTCATTGTGCTCCCCATCCAGGTGAGAAGTGAAAGCGCTAAAGTTTGAGTGCAGAGCAAGTTTAAACAGCACTCAGATTAATTTAAATAAAAGCAGCGGCGGCAAAAATCATTTCGTCCATCTCCATCAATTTTTTTTCAAGCGACCAACAGCTTCGAGCTCTCCTTCAGTTTGTAGTGAGGTAAAAAATAAGAGATAAAGTAGCCACAGATGTGTCTAAAACTCATCAGAAATAAGTTAACATTTTTCTTGGTACACAACACATAAAGTCTTCCTACTTAACACTAATATTTTTTGTGTTTCCCCCCCATCACACAATAATGTGATGACTCACTGCAGCCTACATAGATTTGCAAGACTATTTTTATTCAGAGAGCAACAAGAGTGTCTTCCATACTCACTCAATTCCCCAAATCCCTCTCCTGTCATTTAACTGCTCCGCTGAGGGAACCTCATGACAGAGAATTGGAGCAACCGTTTACCAACACACACTCACACAAACACACTATTTGTACAGCGACTGATAAAAACACCCTGACAAATGCACTTGTCCCTCTGTATCCTAACAGTTGTCTCTCATATTTGTGTAAAGCTTTTATCCCCGAGGAAGCTGCACTAGCTGTTTGTCTCCCGAAAGACTCGAAGGCGAAAATATGATAAATTTCCACTGTGTATATACTGTACCTGCAGTTAGGAGGTTTTTGTGGGCAGGAAATCTCTCACGCTCTCACTACTGCTACACAAGTGATGACGCTACAAATTGTTGCTAACTTTTTTTCTCTGTTTTTGGTGGCATCAAATAAGCAGACACACACTGTACTGTAGGTGTAGGACTGCATCCTACACAAGCATGATCTCACTATTTTTATTATTTATCTGTGTTGTTTTGTTTTCACGAGCAAGGGCTCCATGGTTGCAAATAACTTCACAAATCATGACCATAAAAACAACTTTGGGGAAATTTGCACTTGCATGCTGTTTATTACTGACGTGGTTATCATGCCATCCTCTTCGGCCCCTCACTCTATCTTTCATCCATAAATACCTTTGACATTTAGAAACTGGCCCACCCCTTTGCCCTCTCTCCACAAACGCAACTCCACCCCCACTCACTGTGAGTGTGAGTGTGTCCTTCTGTCTGACTCTGATCCTGCCATGACCAGACTCCAGGTTACACAGGAGAGCCGCAGAGCACATCAGGATTCAGCCATCGCTCTGGTTCTTATTGCTTCCTCTGTTGATTTTTCCTGTAACTGTCCCCAACACACAACAAATCCGCCTCTCTTGCCAAGACATTTTGTGCAATTTTGAGCCTCAAAAGGATCATTATTGTAAATACCATTAAAATAAGAAGTCCGAAATTTAATCCAATTCTCTTGTTTAAAATTCAAATTGCCCAGCGTGAAGAAAAATCACTATACTTTTGTAATAGAGTCTAAAAGAGGACGAAATAAAACACATTTGTTGTAGCTGGATGATGCTTTTACCCTTTAATAAGCCGACATTATCTCAACATAAAGGTGATCACATTTATCTGGGCCAAAATGATTAGTTCATAAAGAAAAACTGCACACTAATGAAATATGCCCATTGAAATCTGATAGATGTAGGTGTATGGCCAGAAACATCGGAGATTCATTGTGACTGTGGCTGATAAACTTAAAAATCGTGAAAAGATGTGTGTTCAGACCAACAACAGTATCAACCATGATTTTGTGGAGAACTGCTTACATGGAGTGAGACAAAATTGCGTCATGATAGTTCTTTCTGGACCTGCTGGAATCACCGGGGGAACAAACGGGATAATAAATGCTCCTTTTCTCCCCTCAGACTGAATGAAGTGTCAGGTGTAAAATAGCTTGTTATTTTGCTGTGGAAATCTGCAAGAAAGTAGATCACTCTTACATCTGTTAAAACCTCAAACTACCCATTTATTCGCACAACTTTCCAGAACTCAGACAAAAAAAACAACAAAAAAGTCTCTCTGTGGAGCTCTCTTTAAGCCTACTGTTATTTCCATGCCCTGCCTTCCCATGCTAATATCCGCTATCATGTTCCATTCATTCGCTATGCTGAACTAACTTCCACCTGTCTTAATTCCCCTCAAACACTCTCCCTAATCACATGGAAACACTATATAGTACAAGGCATTGTTTTCTTTTCATGTACCACCTGGCTCCTCCCTGTATCCAGGCTAACTTAATCCAGTTTCCATCTGTTGAATGTGATGGATGTTTTTCTCAATGCAGTTTGAGCAGCTGGCCTTTCTGTGGATGGAACGACAGAAGTCTGGAGGAAACTACAGCCGCTACAGGGCACAGACGGAGAAACACGTGGTTCTGTGTGTCAGCTGTCTCAAGATCGACCTCCTCATGGACTTCCTCAATGAGTTCTTCGCTCACCCCCGGCTACAGGTCTCTCCAAATGGTTTTAAGTAGGACAAGGGGGAGGTTGGGGGCTCTTGTGTGAGCACATTTGTTGTCTGTAATGATCCTCTCCAGGTGCCAGGTCGACTGAGTTTAAGGCAGAGAATGAACTTTTCAGTAGGAAAAATTAAACCGCTATCTTATTCATTTGAATGAATGTGTGCATATTTATTTGTTTCTTTGGGGGTTATTTTGATTGGTCTGCTCCACAGGTGGGGTTTAAAGGGAATAAAATATCTCTCTAAATATCATCTATAGTTTGGGGGCTAAATCTAGGACTCTACCAGGGTGGCTTTGCGTTATTCACACTTCTGTTGTTTGAGATAAGCAGTTTTTGCACCTGTCCACTTTATTCTTAATGGCTTTTTCTGCCCTGGAAGCAGTGCTTCTAGCTCACCTCGCCACACTAAGGTGACCATACAAATTTATACATAATACTCCACAATGACAAAGTGAAAAGAAATTGCTTGAACTTATTGCAAAATGTAAAAAAAACAAACAAACAAACAACAACAACAACAAAAAATAACATGTACCAAAAAGTATTCACAGGCACCACTACTTTGGGGAGTTTCTCTTGATCTTCTTTGCTGAACCTCTCAAGATCCACCAGGTTGGTTAGGGTATAAATAGGGAACAAGTGAAGCTCTGTGAATACTCTCTAGATGTACTATATATGTACTATATAAGGAAATCTGAGCAGTTTTCCTACAAAAGTAGGAAAAACGGTTCCATATCCCCAAAGGTTGATCCTGTTCATCTGGACATAGTGTTTTCAGTGGTGTTAGTTTCAATTACTATGCAAATGTTCTGTTTATAAGGTCGGGGAAACTTGCAGTCAGCTGAGACTGAAGACTTAGATGAGCCATGAAAACGTTTCTCAGACTAAAAACATTACGTCCAGATGAACTGAATCAACTTTTAGGGATTTACTTACCTGGATGATTGAGCATGCGTCAAGATGCATTTTCCATAGTTTTAAATAGGCCAGCTTCATTAATTTGCCTCCTTTGATAAAGAGGATCCAATAATGTAACAGTATATATATTATGCAGTGGTTAGTGTAGCTGTGATCTAATTCATTTGATGTATTTTCATTTTTTTGTGTACTTGAAAATTTGGATTTCATTCATTAAAACATTTATAACTAATTAAATTCCAATTCAATGGCAAGCTTGACAGCATTTCCTCAGTTAGTGTTACCTAAATATAGGTTATAATGTAGGTTAACACCCGTTCCCATGTGTTTGTGTGTGTAGGACTACTATGTGGTGATCCTTTGCCCCGCGGAGATGGATGTCCAAGTTAGGAGGATCCTTCATGTCCCCCTGTGGGCCCAGAGAGTCATCTATCTGCAAGGATCTGCCCTCAAAGACCAAGACCTGATGAGGGCCAAGTGAGTCGCTGAGTCTGAAGTAAACTATTATTATCATCACATCAATCCAGCCTCGAAAAACAGAAATCCACAACAGACCTGAGTTTAGACACCTCGAAATGAAAGGCCCTCGCGTCTGCAAGCTCGAACTCGCAATTAATACCTGTAGCACCTTCAAGCCTTTAAGTAACAGCTGTGATTGCGGTTTGAGTCATATTGCATATTGTTTGGCCCCTGGCTTTTGATAATACAGACGCAGCACCCTAGGCTAGCTTCACAGAGAAAGAAAAGAAAAAGGAGCACAAGCCTGTTTGTTTAATCTCCCCGTCTCCTCGCCTCCTGCTATCTCATCTTTAAATGGCGTGGGCTTGAAAGACACATTGGTACATTTGTTGTTCTATTGTCCCACTTTTTTCCTCTTTTATCCTCTCGCTCAATAACATGACAACACCCTCCTTCCTGTGTTTCATGGCTTCCCCAATTCTCTCTCTCTCCCCTCTCTCTCCCTCTCTCTCCGGCACTCCCAATGCTACATGCTGTACTAACTCCCTCCAGGATGGACGATGCTGAGGCCTGCTTTATCCTCAGTAACCGGTTTGAAGTGGACCGCATTGCTGCTGTACGTGCCTCCCCACTTTCCTGTATTGCCACAACTCCTCACACTGCAAAACATCAGTATAACCAGAGTTAGCAAAATAGCAGTTTTCTTTGGTAGCAGCTTTTTATGACTTGGCATTCATTTCTAACTCGATTATTTCCCCTAACATATTAATTGCAGTGCAAAAGAACTAAAACTGAGAATAAGAGAAAAACGTGCTTGACATTACAGAGCAACTCTTTAATATTCATATCTTGTAAGCTGGTGTATTACACGAATAATATCATTATCTCATTTTTAAAATATCAGTGTTCAGGCAATCGAGCATGACTCTTTCATTTGGACTTTTCAAGGTCTGCTAATTGTTAGCACACCTTTTCATTCATCACGAGGCTGACATTTTTACATTTCCGTGAAAAACATCAACAAGTTTTTACTGGAGAGCCACGAGATTTGACACGGAAGTTAGTCTTCCATTAACATGCAGCGACGATGCCCTTATTTTTCACCCAACTGATCCGTGAAGTTGAAATTTCAGTTTAGCCATTTCTTTGGTTTGTTGTTAGTACCCGCAAACTGACGTGCCTGTCAGCCACGGCTACTTTGAGTTTTTTCCTTGTTAGTAAATTCTAGCAAGATAACCTTTTAGCTCAGAGCGCCGCTGTGTCAGAGTGCAGCCTCGCGCAGCTTTAAACTCCTGTTTTTCCTTTCACTGACTTTTCAAAATTTCTCTCAGGGCTAGTCTTCTTGAGCTCACTCTCTCCATGCTATTGCCACAGCCTGTCATAAAATGCCAGTATTTTATTACTCTGAGATGTTGCACGGACCATTCAGTTGCTGCATGCAATCAGTGCTTTAAGGGGATTATTATAGCCGAGCTAATGATGGGTTTCTTTCTCTTTTTCTCCCTCTGTTGCACTCTCACGCTCTCTCTCTCTGCCACTCCATTTATCTCACTACTCTCTGTTTCTAATTTTCTCAGGATCACCAGACCATCCTTCGAGCATGGGCGGTGAAAGACTTCGCTCCAAACTGCCCCCTTTACGTCCAGATTCTCAAGCCTGAGAACAAGTTCCATGTCAAATTTGCAGGTGGGCAGTGAGTGTGAAATCAAATTATTGGTCATTTGAATGCAGCTACTATTATTTGATCACACCAGGATGCAGGAAATAATGAAATGGTACCTGATGGCATTGACTCTACAAGTCTCTCTAGAGCTCTAATGGATGAAAGAGCATTCTTCCAAAATGGTATTCCCTCATTTAGTGGACGTCTAAAACATCTCCCACGGGTTGATGTCTGGTAAAGGCAAATGGACTGCTTCTGATAAAGAGCTTTTCTTACTCTAATTGAGTACTCAAAGCACTTTATACAACACGTCTCAGTCACACAAGCACTGTTTTGTTTACTTTGGCTTGCAGACTGGGAGCAGTTAGGGATTAAACCACCGACCTTCCAATTAGTACATGACCTGCTTTACTTCCTGAGCCACCATCACCCCGAGGTCATAGCATATGGTAGCTATTCAGAGACCCCTCACGCTCTGTGGATGGTGGCACTGTCATTCCGCTCACCACCACCTCACGCCACCTCACGCCCCTCGGTTCAAGTGTTCAGGGTTTTTTTATATTCATCGTCTGTCTGTGTGTTCTCCTGGTCCAATTTGACAGTTGATTTTGCCCAATAATGTGACTGGAATTGCTTTGTCACCGGTGATGATGCGTAGCTGTCTAAAAAGACAGACGATTAGGTAAGCATTTTTACTTTGCTTCCGCAGAGAACATTATGCTCATTTTGGAAAGTTCACCACAATTTTCGAGTGTGCGTCAACAACTGTCGTGCTAAATCTGGATCCTTTTTCTATCAGCGGGCTGCAGCAGCAGCAGAGCTCTCTGTCCTTTCCTGCTCTAAAGAAGTGCCGGGCAGATTGGCACAGCTTGGCTTTAAGCCTTCTGAGGGTTTCTGTGAGTTTTTACATTGCCTTTTGGAGAGCTTCCCTTCTTCTCCGGCTCAACAGAAGACGCCAGTCAATCATCTGTGAGTGAAAGAAGAGGACCCAAACTCTCTCTCTCATTCTCTCTCCCACTGTTTCTATCTCACTCGGTCGCTAGCTCACCCTTTCCTATCTCACACATCTCTCTGCCTACAGCCCTGGAGAAAGTCAGACTCAATTCTAGCTTACCGCCCTCATCCCAGCTGTCTCTATCAATGATTAATGTTTTACTTTGCTACCTTGGCAAAGAAAATCCCCTTCATTTGATGAGGTCTGCTGTTACGCTAACCTGGCAGAAGAGCTCTTACCACAGGCAATCCTCCTGCTTCGCAGGTTCAACTCCACACTGGCACAGTCAGACCTTGTTGGCCTTTTTTTATAAGCAAAAAGATAAATTCATGAGCTAAGCAGTGTGAATCTCCCGTTCCCGTGCTGAGAGTTTAGCTGCTGTAAAATCTATGACTTGCTTTGAAGTGTTATTTCACATAAATCCAGTTTAAAAATCCTCTTTAATCATTTCAAAGTATTGATTTAGCACTGGGTGATGTGAGTATTGTATCAAATATTTAGTGCTGAATACAAAATTCTTGAGTTCTGAGTAGGACTTTAGCCGTATACAAGGTACGGCTCTTCAAAATAAATCGAGTTTAACGTCCTCGAATCCTCAAGGCCTGGTAGATAGACTCAGAGAGCAAATAGCATGCTGTCACATGCGCATTACTGTAAGTACAGATGCTCTGTTTTGACACTACTTAGAATAGACTCACTAAGCAATAGTGTGGGAGGCATTAATGAGCAAGAGATACAAGATTTAATTTGATTTGCAAAAGTGAATTAAAAACAGCTAAAGGTTCGTTATAGATTTGTTCGTATGATGCTGGAGCAGGCCAAGAAACCCCTGAGGTATCTGAATAATAATAAAAAAAAAATGGATCCAGACTGTCCAGGTTTTTGTTTTTAATGACAATAACCAGTTTCCCTGATTAGCACAACTTATTGTAGCCGCATGGTGTTGATAGCAGCTGACTTGTACAAGCAATAAAGGCCGACTGATTTAATTAGCTTCGCCAGTCGACCTGTGGTCAGGTTGTAATTGTACTCTTGCAGGGAGAGCCAATAGCCACATTTACATACAGATATGCACATTTGCACAAACAGGATTACACCTTTAATGCCTCTCTGTAATAGAAAACCAAGACCTTCAAAGTCAGCATGACAGGAAGCAAAAAGTGTGTCCTTATGTGTGTTTGTGCATGTGCGGTGTTCTAGTGTCAGTAATTGGTTTCACTCCCGGTCTGGTTCTAGGCACCTGAAGGAGAGAGGGCAGCAAGGAGGGCCGTGCTTGAGGGTAGAAAACTGGAAGCGAAGGGGCGGTGTTGAGGAAAGGTGCGAGAAGGACACTGGAAATTAAATATTGGAAAAATAAGATTCAGTTTGATGTATGGCAACCACGTCCGTGCACTGGGAGCTGGGGAAATGTGTGTGTGAGAGACTCAGAGAGAGAAAGAGGGAGGAATGCATGTCTAACAATAATGAATACTGATCCTCTGTAGAAACAACATCAGTGTTTTTGTCTTTGTGCTCAGGAGGCTTCAGATGCTTGTTGCTCTATAAATCCTTCTGCTTTGAAAGGACTTCACAGGCAGAATAGCAAGATGCTACAGTGTGTTTGTTTGTGAGCTGCATCATGATGTGTTGAGCCGAAAGAACACTACTTCTCTAGCAGAATATTCACAATCAGCAGTTTTAATTGTTACGTCTCTCACCTGCTCAGCCTCTGGCACACACATACACACAAACACAAAGTCTGCTACTTTATCACAAGCTGCGTTTACATCATAGCTGGCCTCCTGTTTCTCACAGTAGCGGCTGAGTTGAGTCGGGATCTGACATTTCTCACCGGTTATTCAATGATACAGTGCACAAATTGTACTTTAGGACCTTAACATGCCCGTGTGCTCACCACTGTCGATAATGCAATCAAGAATTACACAGCAGGAGAAATGGATGCTCTGATTGGCTTACAAAAAACATTAATCGCTCTGTTGGTTTTTCTTTCAAAGAGGATGCTGAGCAGCAACAGGTAAACGAGGCACCGTCATCTGCGTTTGCTCAGTTTGGCTCGCTTGGCACCCAGGCAGCACTACGTTAAGTGCTCAATGACGTGAGTGGAACGTGGCTCAGTGGGGTTGACACTGAATCACCGGCCTGTTGCCAGGTCTCACCCCCACCCAAAAAACCCCCAAAACAAACAGAAAAAACCCGAGCAGCGACATAAAATTGATCCCATCTGAGTCAACGGGGACGCTGACAAACGTCAGGTGACATTTAGACATATTCCAATGTGAGATAGTGACATTTGATTGTGCGCTCGTGTCCTTTAATGTTAAGGATAGAGCCACAATAACAGTCTAATATGTAAAATGCACGCTACATTTTGCGTGTTTAAAGGAAAGGTAAAGTAAATAAAACCAACAGTTTTCTTTGGGAATATTTATTTAGCACAAAGTTCAGTGAAACTCCTGAGTAGCTTCCATATTTATTTAAATGTTCTTTTTTAGTGTTTTGAGCAGATAATTAAATGAACATCAAACTAAACTATTTCTGGTTAGCAAAAAATTAATAATAATTTGAATGAATGTGTTGCATGCAAAGAAAAAATGCCGCAAAGTTGCTGCTTGCAGCTCCTTAAATGCCTAAATGTGTTGTTTGTGTTTCATGTAATTGTCTGATGAATATCGTTGAGTTTTGAAGTGTTAGTTGGATAAACAAAACATATTTTCCAAGCACTGGGTTTGGACTGTGTGCACATGTGGTGGGAAAAAGGTTAATTAGGAAAAACTGCATAATTCAAATGAAAATATTCCTATTTAATACATTGGTCTGATTATTAACCTTTGACCTGGATCCATCGATTTATAGACATTTGACCAATTAAAGGAAAAAGTTCAACCTTTGACTCCTGAAGTGAGAGTTTGTGCTGTTGTGGTCCACATTTGGAGGTAAGGGTCACTGCAAATCAATAAAAGAAGCTGTTGTGAGCAATCACTTTTATCTTCCAAGCAGATAATACCCTTGTCCACCAGGCACGAGGCGTCACTGAGTGTTTTGCTGCTATGTTACATGCTGGTAGAAGATGGAGGAGAAGATGGTTAGGGCATGTGCAGAGGAGGGATAGATGACATACTGAATAGATGATGATGAATGTGAAGCTGCCAAGCTGGAGGAAAAGAGGAAGACCACAAAGGAGATGACAGAAGAAAGCGATAGGGCCAGATGGAGCAGGCAAAAGAAGAAGATCAACTTTTAAAAATAACAATGCGATTTGCAGATGCATCCTTTGTCCCTGTTCTCTTTTTTGTGCTTACAGACCATGTGGTATGTGAAGAAGAGTTTAAGTATGCCATGCTGGCTTTAAACTGTGTGTGCCCTGGTACCTCAACTCTCATCACTCTATTGATCCACTCCTCTAGAGGACAGTGAGTTCACTTGTTTTCTCTCTTCCTATCGTTCTTTCGATTTAACTGTCCACAGTACGCTGTTGCAGTCTCGAAATTCAAAAATGCAGTAAGCAGTCAAACTCTGCTGCGTCGCGTCTCTTCACTGTCACTCATCTTTATTTTTCAAGAACGGCGCACCAAGAGGCCTTCAAGCAACGTGTAGGAGCCTTTCAAGCCCTCAACAGGTAGAGTTTTCTTTTCCCACGTTTGTGCTCAAGGTTATCCCAAATTCTCTGTCAACTTCCAGAGTTTGCATGCTGTGCTGCAGATAGCGCTAACTTCCATTGTTTGCAAGGGAAACGTGAGGTATGAAACAGTGTTTGTTTACATGGTTACGCATGAAGTGGAATGTTTTTGCTCTTAAGTTTTTCATAGTTTTGCCTCCGTACAAGCTGTCAGCTTTAATTCAAGACATTTTACAAACATCTGGATTGTTTGTTTGGGTTTTTTATAGGAATTTTCCATTTTTCCAAGGCTCAAAATTAATTGGACAAAATGACATATTTTAGATATAAGGCTTTTTTTAATATTTGGGTGAAAATCCTTTGCAGTCAAAGACTGCTGGGAGTCTAAAACCCCTGGATATCACCAAATGCTGTTTCACCCTTTGAGATGCTCTGCTAGACCTTTACTGCAGCCACCTTCAGTTGCTGCTTGTTTGTAGGTCTTTTTGCCTTCAGTTTTAATGCAAAATACCTGAAAAGCATGCAGTTGTCCAATTAATTAATTTTGAGCATCTGAAATTGTATGCAGGTGTATAAAAATGGCTGTAAATACTGAACAGTGTTGCATTTTGTTTTGCAAAAACCCTTTGAATTAAAGCTAAAAATCTGGACTTCAATCACATCTTGATTGTTTCATTTATGAATCCATCATGGTGGTGTGCAGAGGCAAAATTACCACAATTATATCGATCATCTCAAAGGGAAACGCTACACTTGAGTGGGGTACAAATATTTTTTTAATTGCGAATTTTCACAGATGTTGTGTTCAAATATCTCAATTAGCTGTAACACCATTAAATATGTGCAGATTTGTGGCTAGGCTATATATTTTTAGCATTTCTCTCAAAACAAAAACACAAACTAATGAATTAAATGAAAAATGTCAGATAAATAGCTTACACATTACACCAGCAGCTTCTTATTTAAAGCTTATTCAAATGTTGCTCACACAAGTGAGTGCAATAAACATATTTTTCAATTGCAAAAAGGCAGAAAACATTTAACAGTTCAGCAAAATGGTTCAACATGCGAAAGCAGGGTGTTTCATAAGTTTGCTTCTATATCTGGACGTGATGCCATTTGCGACAATGCGACATGACGAGGATTTGTCCTCCTCCCCTGCCTTGCACTTAGTTCCTGTAAACTGTAAATTTGCTATAACACTTTTTTATGTAATACGGTCTTTGTTGCAAGCCTCCCACATTCACACTGCCCCCACACCCCTGCTTCCTGTTATCACCTCTTTAGCCTCCGCGTCTTAAGCCGTATCCCCCTGTGTAAACTGCTGTCCTCCTAACTGTGCGAATGTGTTCATCTGGGACCTATTGTTCAGACAGCCTGGGTGTCCATGCGTGCATCGCTGTGCTCTTGATCAGCGGCTCTGACAGAGATATAAGATGTTACCTCCTCAGCCTTGATGGAAGAGCTGGATGTTTTGTGTAACATGTTTTAAAGGTCAGTCTTTCCCCACATGGCCAAATTTTTCCTCGCAGGGAGGGCGGTGCATGCTCGGCGGACCAATGGCACCGCACCTACCGACGGTGCTCGGCCAATGAGGTGCATCACATCCGTCTGGAAGAGAGCAAATTCTTTGGGGAATACCAGGGGAAGAGTTTCACTTTTGCCTCCTTTCACGCTCACAAAAAGTAAGCAATGATCTGCAAAAGCTTTTAAAGCACATGACGTTGCACAATTCAGAGCTGATCTTGTCTGTTTGGCTGCAGGTATGGGGTGTGCTTAATCGGAGTACGTAGGCTGGACACAACCAATATCCTGTTAAACCCTGGTCCGTGCCACATCATGGGAGCCTCTGACACTTGCTTTTACATCAATATCTCCAAAGAGGAGAACTCAGCATTTGTCAGGGGCCAAAGGGAGCCATCGTGGGGTGGCACAGGAGGAAATGCCAGGGGAGTGCACCAAAGCATCTACCATGGACTCACCCGCCTGCCAGTCCACAGTATCATCGCCAGCATGGGTCAGTCAGATGGGCGCCGCACAAAGACTGTGTAACATTTACACACTGACCTTCTGCTTGCAGTTTCTGTGTTGGTCAAAAATGCAAACCTGTTATTAAACTGTCTTAGAGAGTAGCTCAGTCACAGCTGCCAGAATTATGCACTCTCAAATTTGAAATTTATCCAAGAGATTAAAACAAACATTCATAGCATTTGAAGAGGAATTACCATCTATTTTATTATGGAGTAAATCACACTTGACAAGAGCAATAATGCCAGAAAACTGTGGTTTTACAAACACACCACCTAGTGGACAATGAGGAAAACTGCTGATCTACACCTGAATCCATGCTTAGATCCTCTGTGTGTGTGTGTGTTTTAGGCACAGTTGCCATCGACCTGCAGGACTCCAGTGACAGCAGTCCAGAAGGCCAGGATGCAGGAAGCGCAGGACCTGGCAGTGGGAGAGGAAGCAGAAGCAGCTCCAGAACAGAGACCGGGGGTGCCAACACCTTGGCTCTTCCCGCCATGGGAGACTCCACAGAGGAGAGGCGACACAGCATCGCCCCTGTCCTGGAGCTAGTTGACGGCGTCAACAACCCCACCTTTGACCTTCTGGGAGACCAGTCCGAGGACGAAGGAGGAGAAGAAGGCAAGGAGGACAGTGACAAAGATGAGAGAGCCCACTGGTGGGGTCAACACTGCGAGTGAGTAGAGTGATTTAATGTGGGAACATGTGGGAACATGTGGGTAAGTTCAGAGGTAAATGTGGGCTTGTGCTGCAGGTGGGTGAAGGGATACCCGCTTAACTCACCATACATCGGCAGCTCGCCTGCACTGTGCCACCTCCTGCAAGAAAAGATGCCTTTCTGCTGCCTGCGCTTAGACAAGGTATGAAATTTAAATGGCTTGCTCTCTCTATTTTCTACGCTGACATAGCCATCATCCTCCATCGCTGCTCTTTTCTAGGCTTGTCACCACATCCCTTTCGAGGATGCCCGCTCCTACGGCTTCAAAAACAAGCTGATTATTGTCTCTGCGGAGAGTGCGGGGAATGGTCTGTACAACTTCATTGTGCCGCTGCGGGCCTACTACCGACCGAGGAAGGAGCTCAACCCTATTGTGCTCCTGCTGGAGAGCATGTGAGCGCAACATCTCTATTATTTCTTGTGATGCATTGGCTGTTATTGGAAACTCAGGCTTCAAAGTCAGCACGGTGGTGAGCTGCGTCTCATATACAGGTTGCAGAGGATGGCAGAATGAGTCCCTCTGTAAATAGCAAGTGGAGGAGAAAAACTGGTCACGGCGAACATGATTTGTGGAACGCTGAATGCTTTCAGGACAATGCTCTCCACAATCCTGTGTCGTGTTTTGTGGCTGGTACACAAGCGCAGTTGGCCAAATGAGAGTGGAATCCAATAAAAAGGCAATAAAAAGCTGAGTCACTCCCTTGTAGTGCTGTTATTTTCAGCTTTATCTGCAGGCTGTTTGGTTGTGCCTTATTTTTCAAGACTGAGTGAGGAGGGGTCTGTCACTGTGGGAACGTTAGCTCTTTATCATTGTGTGTATAAATCTCTACCGGTGGGACTCTCAAGTCTATTTGTGTTTTGATTGGTTTAGACCCGAAGCAGACTTCCTGGAGGCAATCTGCTGGTTCCCCATGGTGTTCTACACAGTGGGCTCTATCGACAAGTAAGACAACCCAAATCTGCTTGTTTCTTTATTTCTTTATTCTTATTTTTAGCTTTTTAATCGTCGTTCCTTCTCTTTCCACAGTCTGGACAGTCTGCTGCGATGTGGGATCACTTTTGCCGACACCATGGTGGTGGTTGACAAGGAGAGTTCCATGATTGCTGAGGAGGACTATATGGCTGATGCAAAGACCATCGTCAACGTCCAAACACTGTTCAGGTCTGCTTTGCCCAAACTTGTTCTTCAATCTCACACACTAGCTTCAAATTTTAATATCTCTCTCTGTGTGTCCTTCTCGTTTCCACCCCTGTCAGGCTGTTCCCAGGTTTGAGCATCATCACAGAGCTCACGCACCCGGCCAACATGCGCTTCATGCAGTTTAAAGTCAAAGACCACTACTCTTTAGCTCTGTCCAAACTGGAAAAGGTAAAACTCCATATTTTCTTTTACTGTCATTTCCTTCAATACAGACCTTATAATGGGGAAAAAACAGCATAAGGGAAAAAATTGGCAGCATGAAAGCCAATCTTTAGTGTGCCTTTCAAAATAAATTGATTTGCAGAGCTCTTTTGCCACAGCTCCTCTAATGATCCCAGAGTAAAACGTGTGATTGATCGTAAGCTTGTGGTTTTTGTTCCTTTCACCCATTACATCTTGCTTTTTTTAATATCTGTTGTTGTTGATAATGTTGTTCTCTGCGTGAAAGCTAATGAATCCCCCTTGGGCATCAATAACATCAATCAACAGAGCAGTAAATTAGTCACTGCTTGAAGTCTTAAAATGAATTTCAATACAGAAACAACAGTGTGATGAGATAAATTTACATTTCTCATGAACGCCATCGGCTCACAGTTGGAAAAAGGCCTTTAGTGGATTTCCAACCTCTTTTTTTTTTTGGTTTGTTTTGATTTTGCTATGCATGGTGGGAGTTTAATCCAACATTAGATGCTAGTCAGATGCAGAGGAAAGTCTAATGTGGCCATGAGAGTGAATGTCACTTTGTCAGCGCTAACTTCAAGTCAAGGAAGCTTGATTTCATAACAGCTTAAAGAAGTTAGATTTAAAAAAGATTGTGGTGATTACAGTCAGTTGTTTTATTGCCTTTGGGACTTGTGTAATCCAATGCTGTGTGTCTGTTCTCCAGAAGGAAAGGGAGAAGGGGTCTAACCTGGTCTTTATGTTCCGCCTGCCCTTCGCTGCTGGGAAGGTGTTTAGCGTTAGCATGCTGGACACTCTCCTCTACCAGGTTTCTCAGACAAACTCTTACTGAATAACAAAGATCCTTCTCCTGAGTTTGCCGAGTGTGATCTATATCTACTGACTTTTTGTTTGAATGTCCTGCCAGTCATTTGTGAAGGACTACATAATCTCCATCACCAGGCTGCTGCTTGGTTTAGACTCCATGCCGGGATCAGGTTTCCTCTGTGCCGTAAGTAGCGACACAAGGAGCTCAAACTGTGTTTGGACTGTAACTGCTTATGATGCTGATTATTGTGTTGTTTGTCATCTAGATGAAAATCACAGAAGACGACCTGTGGATCCGCAACTATGGCAGGCTTTACCAGAAGCTATGCTCGTCCACTGGAGACATTCCCATAGGGATCTACCGAACGGAGGCCCACAAGCTTCCGGTCTCTGAGGTCAGCAGCTCCTCTTGTTTTGGTGTTGTATGGCTAAGAAATTGCTGACTGTCACTGCAGTTACTTTAATCTAAAGGTTATTAGATTGCATGCAATGAACACACTTTCTGCTTTTAAAGAGTTTCCTCGCTATAAAAAAATCAGTCAGGAAATTTTCCCTTTGGATTAGTTTAAATAGAAGAATCTGTCTTGATGCTAATCCTGTTTGTTCATGTTATGAAGACACTGATAGCTGTGAAGACAGTTAGAGCTTAGTTTTGATGTGTTTCCGCGAAGTGAAACAGACATAGTTGAATGAAATCTGCATATTAAACATGGCGCTTTGGGAACTGAGAGCTTTGCCAAAAAACACTTGTGATTACATTCAAAGAATCTATCTTTTATTCATCATTTGTTTCTAATAAGATAAAGTGTTAATCCCGCTTTGCTTTGAGAAATCAGAAAACAGAACTGCCGCAGAACTGATTTAATGAGACCAGCGTGATAACAGGTTTACTTCACATATGAGGAAGTGTAAGCTTTTGCTTGTGTGTGGGTCTCAGTCCCAGGTATCTATCACAGTTGAGGACTACGAGGACACCAGAGAACCCAGGGAGCCCCTGTTATCCCGGACCAGCGTCCACCGGAACTCGACATCCTCGGAGCCCATTTCCACCTCTTCGCACTCTTCAGACCACCCGCTGCTGAGGAGGAAGAGCATGCAGTGGGCACGGCGGTTGAGCAGGAAGGGGGGTCGGAGTTCCAGCGGGTCCAAAGGGGGACCCGGCAGTGCGGCAGAGAGGATCAGCCAACAGAGACTGACTCTTTTCAGGCGCTCAGAGAGGCAGGAACTCAACGCGCTGGTGCGGACAAGGATGAAACATTTGGGCCTTTCTCCAAGTGGATTCAGTAAGTCTGCAGCAATTTGTGTAGGAATCTAACTGTTCCTGCTTTTGAGTGGTGGATGTAGCACACACAGACGGGAGACAAGTAGGTGTCAGGTCACCGTGTGCTACTAAAACAGCTTTAATGCATCTTGGCATCGATTCCCCAAGTCTGTAACTATACTAAAAGGACCAGAGGCTGTATGTAAAAGGTGGACACAGCTTCTGTAACAAGCCTCAGTCTGAGAAATTTTTCCAACACTGTCTTTGTGGTGTGACAAGTGAGGGATGGATCAGACTGAGAAACGGAGGTACACTGCACACCTGTAAGCTTTCATAGTGGAGCAACATGGCCACTGGATCTCCTTCACAAAGGGATCAAACATTCAGGTTTTTTTTTTAAATTAAATTTTTGGATTATGTAAGCGTTTGCCTTACTTTAAACTGCACTCAGTGGTTAGTTTTTTTTAGGTGCACCTTTTCAACTGTTTGTTTACACAAATATCTAATCAGCCAATCACATGGCTGATCTGATGGGATTTTCTTCCACAAACGTCTCTTGGGTGAACAGAAAATCACCAGAAAAAGAGATAATATCAGCAGTTCTCTGGCTGCTGTCCACACCAGGTCCCACACCTGTCAGCTAAGAACAGGAAACGCAGGCCACGGACTATCCAAATTTAGTCAACAGAAAATTGGAAAATGGTTGATTGTTCTGATGAGACTTAATTTCTACTGCCACATTTTGATGGTAGAGTCAGAATTTGGTTTAAACAACATGAAAGCATGGATCTATCCTGTCTTATACCAGGGGTTCAGTCAGGCTGGGTCCCTATGTACCAACTGAGAATCATTTAAACACGACAGCCTATCTGAGTATTGTTGCTGACCATGTGTATCAGAAGAGTGCTGCTTCTAGCAGGATGACACTTAATGTTACAAAGCTCAGGTTCATCTCAAACTGACAATGAGTTCACTGTACTCAAATAGCTTCCAGAGTCACCAGGTCTCGATCCAAAAGAGGATGTTTGGGATGTCGTGGAACAGATTGTTGAATTTATGCTGGCTTAAACAGACTACTTGCAAAGCGTACTTAATAAAGTGGCAGGTTTATAGTTGACATTTATAATAAGTAGTTTCTAATGTTTTTTTTCTTAATTATTTACAAATAATTAGATTAAACTAATATTTTCAAACCTTTTTACAAATAATGTGAAAATACTCCGATTGCATTTGCACATTTCAAATTGTTACATAATTATTTCAAATAATTCCATAATTTACGTATTTCTGTGACATACTTTTAACATTTTGTTAGCTGTTTATCAAAATTAGCTACACCTAGACCATCTGCATGAATAAAAAAAAACACATTAATACGCTGTAATCATCATTGTAATCATACCAGCCTTTTTATTTTTTCAAACTTCTGCTTCTACTTAAGCAAAGTATCTGTGTCGCTCACTCTAATGTTTACTATCTGTGACACTGTTTGGACTCGTGTCCATTTTTATCCAAATTCCTGTCATGTGACTCAGTGTAACATAAAGCCTATTCTGCATGTGCGGATGTAGCACGGCCTGCTGTGTATCCTGTGCCTACTTCATTTCCTGCCTTACTAATCTCTTTTCTTCCTGTGTCAGACGGGATGACAGACCAAGGGAACAGACTGTCATACATCCTCATCAACCCTCCTCCAGACACCAGACTGGAGCTCCATGATGTCGTGTGAGTATACGGCAGCACACTTTTAGTGCTATAAGTGAAACCAGCACTAAAAATGACAAATACTACTGTGGTCTATCTGTCCTCTGTCCCATCTCCAGGTACCTGATCAGGCCAGACCCCCTCTCCTTGGTACCTAATCAAGGGAGCAGCAGGAAGTGCAGCACCGGGCTCTCAGAGAGCCACAGGTTCGATACGCAGGACAGCACCCATCTGTGAAGGACAATGAATAAATAAATAAATAAATAAATAAATAAAGACAGAGAGAGAGAGAGAGAGAGAGAGAGCAAGAGAGACTAATGTACTGTCCAAACACTGCCCGAGAGTCAAACGACACAATCACGAAGAAGAAGCATAATTTATGAAGTGGTGAGATATGAGGGGATACAGCCAGATGGCACACAGCCCTCATATTTCCTCCACATTCAGTCTCAGCAAACCCAGAGGTGCCAGGCATGCATGGACCTTTTCTATAATAGGAATGTTTTATTTATGCACCTTCCTATTTTCAAAGCGGAGAGCTGCGGACACAGAAGTGCATTTAAAGAAAACCTTTACGTATTTATATCTGTGTACGTGCATGTTATGTACTGCATCATGTACTGTATGTATGTTTGTGAGTATGTATGGCTGCACCGTGTGAGTGAGTACGCGTGCGTATGCTTATGGATCGAAAGCAAGACACTGCCAATTTCAAACCCGGACAGCCAAAGGAAGCTGCTGCCAAATGAAAGTCAAGGGATGTGTTGTTATGTCCTTTCCCATGTTGTCACACTTTTGTCGTTCGACGTATTTCAAGAAGACACCACAGTCTGCACCCCTCCCTCGTGAGATTTTCTGGGAGGGGGTTGTTTTGGAGTTTTCTTTTTGTTAACCTCTCGCTCACACGCTCAGTTTACGCTCACCAGCAGCGGAGGAATCCAAAGAGCACCAGTCTCAATAATGGACAGCAAGCTTATATCATCAGTGCAGGGCATTCGGTCACACTGTTGTCTGAGTTTCTCATAGTTTTTTAAATATACATATGCGAGTCCTCTCTGAACAAATCTGACCCACATTTGTTGTTTTTCTTCCCGAAACCTCCCTCTGCTTGTGTCAGTGTCCGTGTGAGCCGTCCTGCTGCCAGCTTGCTTTTGCTGACACGCATGTTAGAGAGGCAGGGGACGGACAGAATAAAAGGTACAGAGACTCCAGTGTCATGCCATCCAGTTTACGACGAGCCCTGCAAGAAATACGACCATTGTGAAGCCTATAAACATCAATTTGAGAGACTGTCCGTTTTGAAGCTAAATTATAAGCCTCACAATATATATTTTTTTGTTGCTATATTTATTGCACGCTGCTATAAATATCCACCTTCACAAGACATTTCTTTAGGTTTTAAACCTATTGTGCAATTTGGTTTCCGAAGAAGATTATTCCTCTCAAAACGAGTGAACGGCGTGCTGTTCAGATCACTCTCCACACACGAGGTTCATTTTTTTTCCTCTTTTGAAGAGTAAATCATTTGTTACTGTGGACATTTATGCCGTTTGTTTATCAAGGATTTGCAAGCCTCTGTAAATCTTTTGCCAGATATTCAGAGTGCGCCGTTTCACACAGAAATGGCGCAATCATGTGCCGGGAATACAAATCCCTGCCAACACCACTGCTGTAGCTTCAGTGCCATTATAACAGGTGGAAATATGTATATATTAAAGGCATTCCATACAGCTTGTCATTGCTTTGTTGCTGTTTTTTTATTCGTTTGTAATGCCAGACACGGAATCTAAGGGCTTAACACAGTTGATGAAAACTACTTGACATCAGTGCTTTCACATTATTTTCTTATCTAAATGAATCGTTTAATTGTCTGACAGTCTTTTGTGTGGTTTACTGAGCTCACATTCAGAAGCTATTTTTGCTGTGCTACATCAACACTGTGCATGAGTCACACTAAATGGCCCTAAATCATCTACTGTAATGTCACCGAGCTCACGTACAACTGCATAATACTGCTGCATGTGTTTTAGCAGTTGGTCTGCGCACCCATATGGCTTACATAAGTCTACCACGGCCCCTCGTGTCTGTGCTGTTAGTTAAGTTAATGTGGACAGTGTGTTTTTAACCAACGGTCATCTCACTGGGTGAGTTCCTTTCTTCTCATAACCACGAAGCCCTTTGTTTTCATTGCTTTGCACATGTTGTTCTTGTTGGGCTTTGGAAAAAAAGACTAACACGAATCACACTCCTCCTCATCCTCCTCCTCATCCAGCATGTTTTACACGTTATCACCATCATCATGTCTGGGTTCTTTTATTTGCCATTATATGTGTCTTTTCTTGCTCTTAAGTTTATTTTATCTTGGAAAAGCCTCAAAATAGGGCCCCTGTGCACATGCTTTACTTGTCATATTGAATGGATATTATGCAGGCATAGCGACAGAACAAACATGGGTGTGTCCAGGCTAAAGACTAAACAGTCAGCTGAGGCTGAATGAGAAAGCTTAAACTGTGCAAACTGAGGCAGAGGAAATGGAGCTTCAGCCAGTCAGCATGCTTAACACTGGAGACAACAGAGGACCCCCACCCAGTGAGAAAACTGTCGCAGGAAGTCAGATGAATCCACAGCTGAAGTAACAGCCCTAAACCTTTGTGCCACTTTATAGGAGTCGCAGTAAACTGCTCCCTAACTGTAATAGAAAATGTGTTTAAAATGATGTCACAGGAGATGGAGCAAAAATGCAGCTAAGACAAAAAAATAGTATAACTGATGGATTGCATCTTGTGATTGTTTAAATTTCTTTCTATGTATTTACAGACACAGGAAACGGTGACAAAAGAAGCATCCTGTTGTCCAACTGAGTGAGGGCACTACAGCATCTGTGTTCAGAAGTTTACATACATGAATATCTTGATATTTTTGTTTTTTAATGGTTTCTTTGAACTGTTTTTTTCCACTGTGGGATGTAGTCCAGAAGCCTTCAAAACCAGTTTTGATGTGAATAGCATCAATGTTCTTCTGAGACACCCAAATGTGTTTACATGTCAACAACCTAGCTGTTGGTTTGAGGTGACGTCGAAGAATTTTGAGGTAGTCCTCCTCTTTCATTATTCCATCCACCTTGAATGTTCCAGTGCTACCGGCAGCAAATGGCCTTCCATGGATCAGACTTGTTTACACACTACATTCCACAGATGCTCACTTGGATTTAGATCTGGGGAATTTGGATGCCACCCTATTAGAGCACTTCGCTCTCACTCTGCAGGCTTACTTGTTGTTCCTAGAGTATTTAAAAGTAGAATGGGAGGGAGAGCCTTCAGTTTTCAGGCCCCTCTTCTGTGGAACCAGCTTCCAGTTTGGATTCGAGAAAGACACTATCTCTACTTTTAAGATTAGGCTTAAAACTTTCCTTTTTGCTAAAGCATATAGTTAGGGCTGGACCAGGTGACCCTGAATCCTCCCTTAGTTATGCTGCAATACACGTAGGCTGCCGGGGGATTCCCATGATGCATTGAGTTTTTCCTTTCCAGTCACCTTTCTCACTCACTATGTGTTAACAGACCTCTCTGCATTGAATCATATCTGTTATTAACCTCTGTCTCTCTTCCACAGCATGTCTTTTATCCTGTCTTCCTTCTCTCACCCCAACCGGTCGCAGCAGATGGCCCCGCCCCTCCCTGAGCCTGGTTCTGCCGGAGGTTTCTTCCTGTTAAAAGGGAGTTTTTCCTTCCCACTGTCGCCAAAGTGCTTGCTCATAGGGGGTCATATGATTGTTGGGTTTTTCTCTGTATGTATGAAGCGCCTTGAGGCGACCTTTGTTGTGATTTGGCGCTATATAAATAAAATTGAATTGAATTGAATTGAAGTCAGCTTCTCAAAGTCATTATTGTGCTCCTTTTTATGGTCCAGTTGTGCCCATTTTTGGGACGGGTCAGCACGGGCTACACGGACACTGGTGTGTGCTATGTAGCCCTATACACGACAAACTACGATACACTATGTATTCTGACATCTCCAGAACCACCATTAACTTTTACAGAAATTTGTTACGTTAGCTTATCTCTAGAATTGGACCAAATGGGTCAGCCGTCAATCTCCTTGTTTATCAGTGAACCCTGGCTCACCATTGTCCCTTCCTTGGACCACTTTTGATAGATACTCACCTCTGTGGACTGGGAACACCCCACAGGAGCTTCAGGTTTGAAGATGCTCTGACAAACAGCCCATTGTCCCTGCTTGTGACACATCAATTTTGAGAACAAAGTTCATTTGCTCCCTAATAAATCCCGCCATGATGAACAAATACTGAGTGTTATTCACGCTACATTTTAGTGGTCATGTTATGCCTGATCATTGGGTGTTCTCCTGTTATAGTCTGTACATACCAGGGAACAAACAGGCCCCGCCTCCACCACTAGCCCACTGTTCTGATATTTATCTGACTGTTCACTATTGACCGCCCCTGATGCTCCACTTTCTTTCTTTCTCTGTCAGACGCCACTGACCTTTGTTGCATAAAACAGTACACCCAGCAGGAGGTCTCCCTGGTGAATACAGTGGGTCTCAACCTGCTGATTAACAAAGCAGGGGTTCTGACCAAAGGCCCCCTGCAGGGTGGCAGGCTAGAGAACATGCAGACTAAAGTCCACAATAATGTTGAGCATCAAAATAAGGACTGAGGAGGATAAAATACTATATCTAAAGCTGTCTTGTATTTTTTAAATTAGAAAAAGCAGACTTTAACTCTTGCTCCTTCTGGTCCTCATCATTAGATTGCATTTCCCCTTTAGAAGAAGATCTAAAATCGCATGCATCATCATCCCTACCATTTCTTTTTGCAGCATAAAGGTAAGTGATCTGCCACCCAAAAGCTTGATCTTACTAACATGTAACCTCTGCACTGACATTTTTGTACCAGCCTTCTCCTCTCCGACAGGAGAGGACAAAACAGCCTTTTCAGTGTCGCAACCTGGCAGTTCCATGTGTGGAGAAGAGGAGATCAAGTTTCCAGTTACATCTTGTATAAAGGACACAATAAAATAATGTAGAGGGACAAGAGTGGTCTCAGAATATGATCATTTTATTAATTAAGGACAATTACCAAGCAATTATGTTCAGCATTTATACAAACAATGGTTGCGTGTATGCGTCATCATTGCATGGAAAACAAGCTGTTGCAGGAGTCACTGTACAAAACTTAAAGACTTAAAGACACACTTAGATAAACTAAAACTGTATAATATTTTATAAAACAGTTGTTGCAAAGCCATTAAATTCAGAATGATCACGAATGAAAAAAGTCCAGGTCAGATGAGTGAAAGTGTGTGTTCTAATGATTATACCGGCAGTGAATGACAGATCTGTGTCACATTTGACCCGGGCAGGAAAAAGCAGAACTCAAATCATCTGTGACACTCGCATGAGGTTGTTTGTGTTTTTTTGAACTAGAAGTGAAAATAATTGTGTTCCAGTGTGAGGAACCACTAGGGGGATATTGATGTTCATGACAGTAGGCAGGAGATGCTTAGTGTGACAGCCTGCCTGGCTGAGAAGTATAATGGAGCCTTGCTGCATAATTATTGCAACTGCGTCCCCTTGTTCACTCTAAAGAGCCTCTTTTGGCTTCGTAACCTGCAGTCAATCACTAAATGAACCCAAGTGAAATAAACCAATTACTGCTGTCATCACTCAGCTTGTGTCGTGCTCATTTTACCAACAATCATGCACTGACATAATTTGCTTAATCATTTGATTCACACTTGGGTCATATAATGAATTTCAATTCTACTGATGTCCTTTCTAAGGTCCTCACTAATCACCACGTCGCGCTGTTCCACACAGCCACCTTGGCGGGGCAGATTTTAAGAGGTTTGGGGTTGTTTCCGTTGATGTTAGCACCAGGGCAGAAGAAGGGGTACAACTTCTGAGTGAAGAAGTCATTGAAAGTGTAGATGGGTGTCATATTGACAGGGTTGGAGAAGATGACCTCTCCAGAGTCGTAGTCCAGCTGCACCCTTACTCGAGTTAGCTTCCCCTCCAGATGCAGCGGGGTGCTGGGCCTCGTCATGGCTGAGTACTCCCCCTCAAAGTATGAGACCATCCAAAAGCCGCCCTCGGGACAGCCCGAGATGCGGCCCTTCCTGTCAATGGACTCTTTGACCACCCCGAGCATCCACTCCACTTTGTCGCCCACCTCTACCTCCCAGGCGTGACGGCCTGATGTAAAACCCTCTGAGCCCAGAACAAACACAAAATGACCAAACCGTTCAGGATTGTCCGGGAGTTGCTGCAGGGATCCGCTGTTGGCCACACTGGTCAAATCCGAGGTGAGGGATAACCAGGAGTAGGCAGTGTTAGGATCCAAGGTGATGGGTGCTAAAAAATTACACATAGTCAGTGATTAAGAAGAAGAAAGAAATTCGAGATACGTTGAACTGTTTAAATGCAAAGATCTCTAAAAAAAAAAAAAAAAAAAAAAAAAAATATCTTCCTTGGTGATGTATACAAGAATGTGTCACAGAGTCACGTGAGTTCTTACTGTACTGAACCAGATCCACCATTTTCTCCCACACATGGTACTTGAGGGAACTGACATGCTTGGCCACATTTATAAGAGCACTTGAGACTTTTTCTGGATTCTTGGGTGGGATCTGTGCTCTGTGAGAGGTAAAAGAAACACAAAAAGAAAGTAGTGCTGAATCACTAGCGTTGAAGCTGGCATGACGCTGCCAAATACTTTTTTAAACCTCCTACCTTTTCTTTGTGTTTGTATAATTCTGAAATAAGGAAAGAAAGAGTTATAAGCAGTGTGTTTCGTGGCATGGATGTGATGCGGAAAACCGTTAAAATCTGCTCACCTGAAGGAAATTAACATCATTGGATGCAATCTCGTTCTCAATGGCAATGACAGCATGGGAGAAGGTGAGGATATCTCTGGCGATGCTGTCAGACTTCTTCTTCACTAGCTCTTTCTTCTCCTTATCGTCTTTCTGCAGAGTGGCCAGCCGTTCCTCCTCCTCCCTCCGGAGAAACTCCCGCAGCTCCTCAAACTCCTCTTTTATCTGCTTTTCTGTGGCCTGAGTCTGGTTCTACACATGGGAATATGGATCAATGTAAAAATTCATTTCTAGTCTAATTTTCTTTCTTTATCCATACTTCCTCAAAAGGGACTTGAGGTGCAACCCACCAGCTCATACCAAAACACAATGTCCCAGAAGTGTTCTGTTGGATTTATGTTAGGCGAGAGTGAGGGTCAGTCAGTGGTATCAGTTCCTTCGTGTTGCCACTGCCTAGCCAATGGTGCCACTCCCTAAACATGATTGTTTCATCATGACATTCACACCAGTGGGCTGCTGGAGGTTATTTCGTAGGACTCTGGCAGTGCTCATCCTGTTCCTCTTTGCTCAAACGAGCAAATAGCGGTCCTGCTGACAGGTTAAGGACTTTCTACGGCTCTGTCCACCTCTCCTAGAATAACGTCCTCTCTCCTGGAATCTCCTTCACGCTACTGAGACTGCGCCGGGAGAGACAGCAAACCTGAAAATGGCACATTGATGTACCATCCTGGAGGATCCGGACTACCTGTGCAATCTGTACAATCCGGGTATTGCCTCAAGCTACAAGTAGTGACACTGACCCTAGACAAATGCAAAACTATTAAAAACCAGAAAAGAATGGAACAAATGTCAGTGGCCTCCACTTTTAAAACCATGTTTTTGGATGGTTGCCTCACTGTTGCCCATCTAGAGTACCTGTTGTTAATCTAATTAACACCAAGGCAACTGAAACTGACCATCAACCCTCTCTGATACTTAACTGACCAGATCAGTATCCTGGAAGTTTATCTGATTTGATGTTAGACATTAACTTTTTTGAGAAGTATATTTCACCTCCTCTGAGACATTAGCTGACATATTTACACACTTAACATTGCACTGCTCAACTTCAGTCACTGTTACGTCAACTTCAATGTCCTCTAGTGTTTCGTGGTATCTGAGTGTTTATTGATACCTTGATGTGCACAGTTGTGTCATCACACTCCTGCTTGGCTTCATAGAGGCAACGCAGGTTTTTCTTCAGAGGAATCAGCTCATTTTTCAGCTCTGCCTGAAGAGCGAGGATAAAGAGTCATATTTATCTTATTGTACATTGAACAATGTTAACAGTTTTCTCAGTTTGCAAAAGTATCACCTTCTTCAATTTGAAAGCAGTAAAGTGACATTTTCAAAGGAGGACTAAAAGGTCAAAGGTAGTTTGCTTAAATGGCAAATAGTTCAACTGTATTTATGTAGCTCCAATTAAGAATAGCAGGTGTTTATTTCATAAGGTGAAAACCGCACACTATACGAAAGAGAGCTCCAATTATTATGTGAACTTCTATAAGCAAGCGCTTGGTGATAGCAGGAAGGAAGAACTCCCTTTTAACTCCTTCCAGCATAACAAGGATCTGTGCGAAGTAGACATCTGCTAAAGCTGGATGTGGGTAACAGGAAAGGGAACAAAAGTACAATACCTTAAGATCCTGAGCACCTTCTTCTATGGGACACACTCGATGTCCGAGGTGCTTCTTGGAGGTGTGACACACACAGCACAGGACTTCAAAATCATCCAGACAGAAGAGTTTGAGAACTTCCTCATGTGTACTGCACTTAAAATCTACTGTCACTGCTTGTTTCCCTGTATCACCAGCCCCAGTTCCCGCTGTGGCTCCCCTGCACCCGTGCTCCTTCAGGAAGGTTTCGGCCACATTCTTCAGAGCCAAGCTGACTGTGGGCTCAGTCAGCGAGCACTTCCTCCTGCAGACAGGACATTCACGCCTGGCCTTCTTCTTGTTCCAGAACTGCTGAAGACAGGCCCGACAGAAACTGTGGCTGCACTTGAGCACTACCGGGTCCTTGAAGATTTCACAGCATATAGGACAGGAGAGCTCATCTTCCAGCATGGAGCCTGACTGTGACGAAACAGCTCGAGGTCGCAGGAACGAATTTAGCTTAGAACTCTGAAAGAAGGTAAGCTTTAAAGGCTGGGAGGAAGCGCGTGGGCGCAACGCCATGGTTCTTGATGTAGGGTGTGTGGGAGGGGGAGCTGCTGTCTGTAAGTACCCTGCAGGGAGTCCAGAGAGCAGTCTGGACACAGTTTATGAGCAACCAAGGTTATAGAGCAACAGGGACTTGAAGAACTTGTTTACCTCGCTTGTAGTAAATACAGGACATGTCACCACCCCTCATTTGTTAGCCTCAGGGAAGCTTAGGAAACTGGACACAGTCCAGCCTATTGAAAATTCTTCTATGTAGAAAAAAGGTCGTAATAGTGAACCAAAGTTAAACTTTAAGCTTTTACCAGGTAAGGTAACACTTACCTGGTAAAAGGTCTGTTGTTCAAACTAGAACAAAGACATTGTGTACTCACAAACCTTGAATAAAAATAAGCTTGAAGTATAATAATGGCAAAACAAGTAATTTTGCTATTATTGTCATTCTTGGGACCCTCTGGAGCAGGTGATGTGGCGAGGAAGGCCAAATCCAAGCCAATTACAGATATAGTTTTTACTCAATTATTATGCATAACCCTATTTCTCTGTTCCTTTTATTTATGTGTTTACCCGTATTTACTATTACTGTCCTTATTATCATTATCTTTGTTATTATTAGTCATTCTTATTTAGTTATTTATGACATCTCTCCATCTATATCTCCTCTCAGTAATATCATTTTCTAGACTGAATAGAGCCTCATTCATCTCCATGTCTGACATTCATAGTTACAGAGCACATCCTTGCATGTGCAGCGCGCACACACACACTCTTATTGTTACTCATTTCATTAAATACAATGTTTTTTTCCTCATTTGTACTGTCATTGTCTCATCTTCATGCTTCAAATTTAGTGTCACGTTTAACAAAATATTCATTGTTAATTGCAATTATATTTGACGTTTGGTTTCATAGACTTTCTTTGCACTTTTTAGTGAGACTTGGCCTGTCTGCAATGTTTGAACTGCAGTAACTCATCTGAAAATCCTATTAAAGAAATGCTGAAAAAGCCCCTTTATAAAGTGGCAGGAACATCGGCGGCTCTTCAGTTTGTCACCTCCCTCCATTGAGGCCTGTGAGTGACCTCGCTGAGCTTGACCAGCACTATCATGTTGACCCAGAGAGATCTTATTACCTGCTGACACCTAGTTCACTGTCTAGTTAAACGTCATTTATATTTCAAGAAGACACAGGAGTGAGAAGAAACACAAACACAGAAAGTGCTCTCGGGCACGGTTTCTCAGAATCTTGGAAAAGACTACGGGTTTGTTGCAGTTTTGTCTCTTTGTTTCACAATAGTGGCTCAAAGTGTTGAATAAACTCATCCAAATCAAGATTTTTCAGACCAGACGCCACGGGGCAGTTTGTTGTGCTAAGTTGATGAAAGAAGAAACAGAAGGACAGCTGCTGTGTGGATGTTATTGCATTATATTTGGACACTGACACCGGTGTAATACAAAGCCATCAAAATAATGTATTCTCCTTAGTTTTACAGTATTCTAGCATCATAACCCATTTAGGTATCCATGAACTCTGAAAGAATCAAACAAAACTACAAAATAGCTTCATACATTTGGATATACAGAAAAGGCTAAACACCCAGAGTTCTTTAAGACGTGTGTTTACCTAAACCAAGTAGTTGGCGCAACATTGCCGCTGTATTTTTTTCCTTTCAGTGAACAAACGACTGCAGGAGATGAAACTCATTTGGTCCCATTCTGCTTCAAGTGTTCTCATTTTTCAATCGCACGCACCAGAACGCAGACTTCTAACAAAGTATATAAAATGTAAGAAATAAGAAGAAATGAAGGCAGATCTATTTTAAACACAACTACTCCAACTCATCACTTCTTTCTTCTTCTGTAATACTGCTCTCCATAATAAACTGCAACACAAGTTTTCATTATTCGTCAGTTATGCAAACCTTGTTTTAAAATAGACATCACATCACCTCATATAAAAAACACACCGGCTATAAAAAAATAACAAGTCAACACGATCCACAAGCTGGAGACCGCCGTTCTTCTCTTTCTCCTAGCACATACTTCAATGAAAGTAAATGAACACTGATTTTCTCAAACACTGTCAAATGTGTGAAAGACAGTCTGCACGGTTAACTTCATTACATCACGGAGTGTGTTAACGGTAAACAAACACCTCTGGTCTTTTTAGTCAGGAGCTACAATTTACTATTCTCTCCGAGAACACTCCTTTTACCTTTACTTAAAAAGAAAAGAAAGAAAAATAAAAAGGAAAACCAGCAGAATTCATTATGAGGAGAGAAATGTAACAGCACATGCTTGTAAAACTGATCCATCACAGTAACATTTAGTGTTTCAGGACGACACTGTACTTCAGGGAGACCCATGCTTGTGCAATAACAGAGTCGCTCACCAGGTACAGTGCAATCCATGCTTACTTCCGTAGTTTGTTTACAGCGCGTGCAACACAGTGCAACAATCCAAAAAAAAAAAAGATCCATATCAATCTCCTCTGTGTCAGCCACTGTTTCGCCATTTCTCCCATTTTAGAAACCTGCCCTGTGTTTGGTCCACTGCCAGCAACTACAACAATGACATGCAGGTTCATGTGACGCAGTCGAAGGAAATGCTCGTTGGCGTGCTCGTATTTTCTGGGAACAGCTGGAAGACAAATAAAAGCACTTTGGAAGTCATCATAGTCACCTTCCTCTCCCGTTTACTGGATTATCCTCATTTTTAAGGATGAGTCTCCCAAAAACAAACAAAAATAAACAGTACAAACTGAAAAAAATAGAAAGAGTGCGCAGTGGAATAAAAACAAACTCATGACGGTAGTGTTGTGGTTTTCTAGTAGTGCTCAATGTTGTGGGTGTAACAAGCACACACGCAAAGCAGGTCGTTCTGCTTCGGTTCTGTCGTTAAACCCGCCCGACCTTAGCGTCTCCGATGGCGCCCCACACATCGAAAACAAACTCATCGGGGAAGGCAAAGTCTCCCAGGGTTTCATCTAAAGCCTCTGCAAACTCATCCGGGTTCTTTTTGTCTTTTCCCAGCTCCACCATGGTAGCCGCTGAGGGGAAGAAAAAAAACATAAGATCTTTTTATCTCACATCACGCTAAGTGAGACACTCACAGAGCCATCAGGGACTCACACTCACCCAGCTCGCTGTCTCTGATGCCCATATAACTCTCGAGCAGGTCATCCACTTTCTCGATGGCCTTTTCCTCAAATGCAGAGGGCTAGAAGAACAGCAATGGGACATTTTATTTAAACAGTACAACCACCAGTTATTAGTTCACAGGTCTTGCAGGCATGCTCACCAGCTCCTCCACAGTGGCAGGCCCTTTAGAGCGAAGACGAAGGGTTCCTCTGCCGGTCCCCAACTGAACCCCTGAAGCTGACCTAGACCCACCAGATCTCTGGCTAATCATGTCTACAAAACAGAATTAAACCTTTTCAGAAATAATTAAAGATTTCTCCCTCTGCTGCGGCAGTCTTCATCCTCTTTATTACTCTCTACTTATTACTCCCTGAGCTGGAAAACTGAAAACGTAGTTCGTTTACCACTCTAGGTTTCTGTTTAGGACATCTGATGTACTAATAAGGATGTTATTAGCACGATGAAATATATATTTGTAAGAGAGCAAGTGAAAAGGTGGGTCCAAGACCTAGAATCCTGGCACAAAAACAAACCAGTACACCCTGTGGGGTTGCTCTATATTAGAAGTGTCAAGTCACTGTTCAAAATAACCTTTATTTACCTCATATTAGGCCTTGCCTCAGCCAAAAACTTCAATCCTTTGTCTAGAACTAGCTGTTTGACCTGCCCTCCCCCTCGCTTTAAGCCAGCTTTCTTCTGATTGGCTACCCCTCATATGTAAAGGATGTCTCTTCCTCAGTGACATCCTACAGATCTAAGCGTACAAAAATCCCTCAATGTGTTAAGAGCAGGCCGAAACCAGACTGTTTTTTGGGGGGGAAATATGCTAATGTAATTTTTTAAAAACATTTTTATCCAAATTCCCACCATATAAAACTATATATCTATAAATGATAGGAAAAAAGGAAAGCCCTAACAGGTCCCTTCAAACTAGGTTTTCAAGCATCTTCTTCCAGCACCTACCAAAGGCTTTAAGAGGCTCCACCAGCTTGATGGTGAACTCCTTTCCTTTGGGAAGCTCCTTCAGCATCTTGGCCACTTCGTAGTGTCGACAGCCAATAAGGCGGTGGCCATTAATCGACTCTATCATATCCCCCACGTTGATGACCTGGATCTGGTGGATGATGCTGCCCTCACGGATCCTCTGAAAAACCATCAAAAAATAAATAAATCCAATTCACTATTAAGCTCATCGCTTTCTCCCTACAGCAAGTAATTGATTCACTTTCATTCCGGGGTCACGCCTTTACCCGGGGGTGCTTGAGTCAATAAAAAAAACACTTTCTCCATCACTTAAACATTCCTCACCTTGATGAAAGCGTAGCCGGCTCCATTATCAGTGATCGTCAACCCCAGCGCGTCCTCCCCTTTGAACACCTCTATCTCCTTTCTCTGGCCTTTAATGTGGGCAAAAATAAAGTCCTCTAGCCCGATCTGACCTCCCAATAGTTTATCCATGTCCACCTTGTGAGTGTTCAGAGTGCAAAACATAACCTGTGAAGGAAGACAAACATCAGGTAAATTCTGCCACGAGCATATCTGGAGCAAATCTATAAATCCTCAAATCCATTAATGTCTGCAGGAAGGCTTACCTCTGACGGTGGTATCCCAAAAGCCTCGCCAATCTTGGCGTAAAGCTCCCGCACGTTACTGAAGCCCTCGATGCGGCCTGTGGGGCTGCCGTGAGCGAGCTGGGTGTGGAAGATGAGGCGAGGCCGCATGCTGTTAGGTGGCGGTGGCAGGCCTTCAGAGGTGGCGCCTTCTCCCAGCCCGACGACCCCACCATCGATGCCTTCCATACCTGGCACATTGAGACCCGCGCGGATAGGCTCCGCTTCCTCGTTCTCGACCAGCGGGGACGCCTTCTTCCTTCTTCCCAATCCCAGTGGCATAGTAGTCCTATGAGGGGTTGCAGGGGGAGAGGAAGGGAGGATGGAGGCAGCTCTGGGGAGTTATGCTACAACTTTGACCAACATACACCTGCTCAGCTAAATCAGCTGCAGGTCTGCTGGATATGTATGTCACAGTAATAGTGTTGTCCTCTAGACCAGCTTGAGAGCCGTCTCAACCACGCACTGTATGGATTTAGGAATCCACACATCAGAGCAGCTCACATAGCTGGATCTGTCAAGTCCAGCAGCCTCCAGTGGAAGATTTTCAGCTGTAAAACAAGAGACAAAAAACTCTTTCATCTTTATACATGTACCATGGATTGTACATACGCAGTGGCATGCAAAAGTCTAGAGTCACAACTTAGTTCTTTATTTTTTGTATCCAGGGAGCCAAAATTTCTTGTAATCTTGCACATTGGCTGTTTTTTTTTCTGTAATTTACAGTCAAGTCCTTGGTTCTGACTATTTTCAGGGGGCTTTGTTTTGTTTGTTTATTTCTTACCCAATTAACAATAACTTGTGAATCATTTCAAGGATAAAAAAGGCACAGAACTTTAGCAAAGAATCTGTTTAAAACGGTCTTGAGGCACTTTGTTAAACACTGCAGCAGCCTGTCACAAAAAACACAATTTGTTCCCATTTCTTTAGATACATCTATAAAGAAGATAACATAGTCTGACAGTTATAAAATAGTATCCTTGCACAAACAAGGTGATTCTCAAGGAGCTACACGCCAAATACTTGTCATGTCCTTAGAAAATAGGAAAAAATAAAAAATCCAGCAAATACCTGAAATGGGACCTAAAGACATGCTGAAGCTTCAATCGAGCCATCTACTGCTCAATGAAGCCTCATCAGAAATAGTCTCAGTGGAACAGTGGCTGTCAAGAAGCCATTCTTAATGAATGGAAACAGAGAGAAAAGTCTGGACTGAAATTCAATGGCATATTTGACATTTTTCGTTCAAATCATCATCGATAAGTATGGAGGTGGCCAGGAGAGAGGTACAACAGTGAATGTCTACGGGAGTTTAGGGCTGCAAACTGCTGATCTTGGCAAAGCGGATGGAATTCTGAATCCAGAAAATTACAATCAGAAAATTGCAATACAGTCTGGAGTGTCTAACTGCTTTCATATTTCAGCATGACATTGATCCCAAAAACACAGCAAAAGCAGAGGAACACTATCAGTCATGGCCTGGCCTCCCCAGACCTCAAACTTTAAGATTATTGAAGCAGGGATCATCTTGACAGCCAACATCGAAAGAGCCTGGAGAACTATTCCCACAGACTACTTAATGAAAATTACATGAAAGCCACACTTGCCTAAGAAAGTTTAGGCTGTGTTGAAGAATAAACGTAGTCATACAAAATACAGACATTCAAGCTAATTATACAAATTCCGTTTTGCCTTACATACTGTATTTCAATGGGTGTTTGCACATGTTTCAATAAATCACTGCACCCCTTCTCAATTTCCCAAACAAAATATAAAGAAACGAGGGTTGGCTTGAGACCTTTGCACAGTACTGTATAAGCTGTATAAATCGCTTCTTCTGAACACTCTCTACACATTATAGCTTGAACATTCATTACATTAGAAAACGCTAACGTTAGCTGCTAGCTCCAAGACGCAGTCAAACATCTTCCACTTGTAGCAACACAAATAACGAATAACAGTTAATACTCCAGTGGCCACTTAATCAGTTATCAGACAGTTATCAGACAGCTCATGAAACATGCAGCTGAATCTTTGACTGGCAATCCCCCATGTTAGTGAGTTACACCGTTACTCTTTCTCAAGATTGATTAGCTATCTAGCTAGCTGAATCAAGATCGCAGTAAACATGGAAGGCGAGTCATTCTTACCGGAGCACGAGTTTCAGCCAACTATCGTTAGCCTGCTAACGGTGCCCTCGCAAATGACGTTACAGCTATACAGACAGTGTTTAATATTTCTTACTTCTGCGTAACGAACAGGCTAAATTGGCCTATTAAGGTTTAAGGGTACAGTGTATCTGTGTGTATGTGTGTCGGTATGCTGCTGTAGAGTTAGCTTAGTGCCAGCCCAACAGGGGTGGAACAGTGACGCATTCAAGGTTTCTCGTAAACACCAACTTTCCCCAGAGCGACTGCTTCATAGTCCAGATTTTAAAGTTTAATCAAGAAGAATAAGAACGACATGAGTGTAAAGCAATGTTTGGTTAAAATGTAGTAAAAAATCACACGTCTATTAGAAGTCTGCTATTTTGACATTTTTACAGGATCTTTGAGTCGAAGTTACATCATTACTGTCATTAAATTATATATAAATGTGTACTGTGAATGTATGAATATTATGAAGCGTTTCTTTAGTTTTTACGAAACGTTTGGATGCCGTTGTCTACTTAAACGTTTGATATTGTTGCTATTTCGCTTATGAGCGCTGATAGCTGTGAGCATACACCTCCCCCTGGAGGCCAAAATCATTTACGACAGCTGTCAATTATAAAACTTTAATTTTGAAGGTTCTTGCCGGAAGCATTTAGTGTTTCTGACGCTGACGTTTTTATGTCTAGTTCCTCGATGTGTTCTTTACAGGCGAACAAAACAAGCCCTGTAGAAACCTTTTCTTTAACAGCTTGAATGTATTAACTGGCTGCTTATGGTGTCCTTGAAAGTGACACCGTTTTTTTTTTTTATTCGTACATATGATATTTCCGACTATCGAGGCAGACAGACGTATTTCCGCTTGCGGTCTTCAAAATAAAACCAACACCGCACAGTTTTAACCACGAAATTGCTATTTTTTTTTTATCTGAATAGAAGATATCTAGATGATATCTAATCTGAATTCTGTTCATTTTTACACAGTAAATAACAAAGAGACAAGGACACTTTAATACAATGGGAATAATTACATGGTTTCTTTGAACAATTCAAATAAGACTAATACAGAAACTTATTAAAAATCCCAAAAAGTTGATTCTGTTCTTCTACTGAAAACGCTACTTCCAGATGAATAGAATCAATCTTTTGGGATTTACTTACCTGGATGATTGAGCATGCATCAAGACCTTTTAAAAAAATGTAAAATAGTCCATTTGAAGAGTTTATCATAGCACAAAAGTAACACTAGTGTGGGTCACTAATATTCTTATAGTTTCTGACAGTGTATCTGTCTCTGTACTTCAATACCAATTACCACACTTTGTCCATGTAAACAGGGATTCTTCGTCACATAGAGTTCCACAGGGCTCTGTGCTGCGACCAATACCTTTTACCTACCTCATACATGTTTTCCCTGGGTAACATCTTTAGAAAACACTGCATGCATTTCCATTGCTATGCAAATAGTACCTTGCTGTATTTATTTATGAAACCAGATTAGACAACTTGGTTCGTTATACTATAGGCATTCCTGACCTCCAATTTTCTACTTCTTAATTGTGACAAAACCTCAGAAACCTGGTGTCTAGCCAGCTATGTACTCTGGATGACATTATCCCTGCATGACTTTTTAATTTTTGGGGAATAAAATATTTCTCCCTATTTTGGGGGAGCTTTAGGGTCCCTAATAATATATCAATCATAAAATTTGACAAACCTGGTCTGGGCCACCAAGGGGCTGTCATTCATTGCGGTATGTGGGCCATCTGTAGGTGGTGTGCAGCCACGGGCCAGTTGTAGACACACTGCTGGCCCTGTGCTGGCCCAGAACAGTTTGAGCTCTGGCCCCAGATGTCAGCCTAATGTGTACCTTAATCAAGCCATGCAATAACAACATGTGCCAGAACATGCAAAACAGTGCAAAAGTAACATGCCGAAACTCTGTTCAGACAGTGAATGGACTGATTTTTATATAGCACTTTACTACTCTCCCAGATTACTCAAAGTGCTCTATACAACATGCCACATTCACCCACTTTCGCTTAACTGAGTGCTTCCTAACTACATTCATACACATTCACATTCTTGACATGCAGACTGGAGGAGCCAGGGATCGAGCCACTAACCTTCTGATCAGTTTGTAACCTGCTCTACCACCTGAGATATGACATGCCATCGCATAAACGGTGGCGTCATTGCCAGACCTGGCACACATCTGGTTGACATACACTCTGCCAAAACACCAGTCAGTCAGAAGTGCCAGCTTGATGCCAGATCTGGGCCAGACCTGTTTTCTGTAGGCCTGGGCCACATAAACCAAGCCACAATCAAGCCAGATATGGCATGCCATCACATAGACAGTGCCATCTATGCCAGGCCTGGCCCATATCTGGATGACATACGTCTTATCATGCCAGAAGTCAGCCAGCAGTGCAGACTTGATACCAGATCCTGGCCAGACCTGCTTGCTATGTGGGCACTAACACACACACACAGACACAGTTACTTTACCAACTGACCCCTGAGCTCCTAAGTGTCCTTCAAACCTCATTCAGGGATCCACTCCTCTACTTCACTGTCACTCCCTGAAAGCTCACTGTCCTCACTTTCTGAGGACAAAAAGTGCACATTCCCTTGGTTTCCTTCCATATAAGGTATTTACATCCATGTCCTGTAATTATGAGCAGATTGTAAAGTAAAAAACATTGACTATGATCATATAAATGCACACAAACACATCTCTACACACATATGCAAATGCATTATATTGCCTGAAAAAAAACTGGGCTAACTGCGCAGTGTTGCCTTGAGGCAACGAATGAAAATTAACAGTTTTACTGTATAAATACATTTTAAAAAGTAGAAAAAACAATCAAATATGCTTCTTAACATATTCATGCACATACAAGTATTTTTTTAATATACATTTATTTCACCATAAACATGTAAAATAGTGATCTTTATCTTGCCTCCCAATGGAGATGTCTCTCATGTAGTGCAGCTTGCAGAAAGGGGTCCCCCCCCCCCACACAAATGAAAGTCACACCACCTTCAACTCATCATTTTATTGGGAAGAGATGTGCCTGGTAGCATTATTTGAAAAAAAAGGGGGTGTGGGGGGGGGGTTTGAGGGGCCAGTGTAAGGCATGAAAATGTGGTTTGTTGCCTCAGGGCAACGCTATGCAGTAGAGGGTTAAGTTAGCCTCCAGCAACACTTTGAAGAATCTGGTAGTCATTTTTGAAGTATGTCTGACATGCTGACAAACTAGTTCATGCATGTGTTATGCTTAGACTGGACCATTGTTAATCATTATTGTCAGGTTGCTCTGAAAGATCTCTGGAGAACCAGTTGATCCAAAACACTGAAGTGGGAGTAGCAAAAGGGACTAGAACACAGACCGCCTTTCTCCCGTATTGGCTTCTCTTCACTGACACTTTGTTAGTTCTAGAATTTAAACTAAAATATTTCTTCTTGCACACACACACGAGTCTTGAATAACTAGACCCCATCATAACCATCTCTTAGATATGCTGCCATAAACTCAGGCTGCCGAGGAACTTCCTATGATGCAATGAGCATTTTTTTTTGCCACCATGTGATTTTATCTTTTCTCTGAGATAGTTTGTTTTCTCCTCATCTCTGCGATTGCCTCTTTTCTTTTCTCTTTCCCCTCACAGCCGGCTTCAGCAGATTGTTGCCCCTCCAAGATCCTGTGTCTGCCAGAGGTTTCTTCCTGTTAAAAGCAAGTTTTTCCTTTCTACTGTCACCACATGGTTCTTTAAGGGGGTTGGAAGGGGTCATTTGATTGTTGGGCATTTTTCTGAAATATTATTTGGTCGTTAACTTGAAATAAATTAAGCCCTAAATTTAAGCATAGTCCCTCTAAACCAAAATGTATGAGGCTTGCTAGATAACGTGCTGGATACAGTGAAACCTGAGAAAAGATTTTAAGGGAAACTGTTGTTACAATTCAGCTATATAATTAAAACATTGGACAGTAAGTGAGGCAGTATTGGCCAGTTTGGTTTGCCAGTTTCTTTATTGTGGAAATGCTAATCATCACAGCATAGGAAAGGCCAAGTAGAAATTTCCATATTTCCTATTATCAATTCATAAAACTTTTGTTGTTAAAAATCAAAGGCTTCTGAATCCCAACCTGAGAAATTTCAAAACATAAACGAGGTAAACAAAAAAAAGGATCTGTTTTCCTTTAAAAAGAAAAAAAGAAATCATTCATTCTGTAAAAAAATAATAAAATAGAGAGAAATAAGAGAGATTACACATCTCTACATTCACGTTACACCATGTGCAGAAGCAGGACGAAGCGGCAATTCCTGACTATCATGAGGTTTACTTATTTTTCTCTGACAGTCACATTGATACTAAAATTACTAATATTCACCAGCTTCCATCATCATCACAAAGACTTCAACTGTGTCTTCAGGATCGTCACCCAACTGTGAAACTACACAACACCCGATTCTGTACACGCTAGAGTGAAAGCTGTCTGGCACAATAGACTCGTGATATAAGACAGAATGATCAAAGGTTGCAGGCCTTTAAAGCTGGAGGTTAAATTTCTTTTTCACATCGTCATGTGAAATATAACGGCAGCACATTTCATATCATTTTTACAGGTTGGATAAAAGAAATTATAAACACACTGGCTTTTGATTCAATCTGCAATCAGACAGACACCATTAGAAGAACAAAAAGGATGAATTAAACCATCACAAATACATGACTTCTGTATAAAATATCAATTTCTCTGTGCATTTTAACAGGGTATGAATGCAGTCAGGTTTTGATCATTTTCAGTCATGTGACAGGATACACACATGTCCTCAGCAAATTTTAAGACACATACTTACACACATATATTACAATAAGATAGGGACAAATGTTTGGCACATTTTTTTCTCCAACAAATATTTTACATGAGCAAGAATTTGTGTGTACTTCTGGTTAAACAAGAGTTTGGAAAAGTAAACATGTGCCATCTTTACAACTGCAGAAAAGAAAACTCCCTATGCCTTTGTTGTCCTCCATTAAAAATCTGGAAAATACTGGAGGTCCATCAAGGTGCATCTTATTATTAGTAGTAGCATAAGTTAATTGGCCCATCTCCAGATATATTAGCATTGGGATATAATGCTTTCTGATACTAAACAGGGATCATTTATAGTCTCACTCCATTTTTACAATAATCTGCAGCACATGAAACAGAGCAGCATTACAGATGAGCACAGTGTAGTGTGGAGACCTGTCAAGTCTTCATGGTACGTTGGTGACTAATTTTATTAAATGCCCTGCTGGAAAGTTAATAAACAATGACCCCATCATTTTCTCTTTAAATATACCCCTAGCATAGTGTATGTACTTACACCAATCAGGTGCACAGGTACCTCCCCTTTGACCTGTCAGATACCCTCTATGTAGTGAGGCCTCTGCCACGTTCCAAAGATCAACTGAAACCTAAAGGGTTTCGAGGCCGATGTGACACCTTGGGAAGAAGACTGGCCACAAGTGGTTGAGCTTGGGCTTCAGCAATGGTAATGACCGAGGGACTGGCCGCTGAGTCCCAGTCATCCCCGACTGCTTGTGCAGACTGTCGCTAGGTGAAATAACCTACAATTAAGGTGCTGCACAAAATCCTCCTTGTCAACGCTCAGATTTCTGCTTTCGCCCATTGCTTGTACACAAGACTCTAATTTGTCTGCAAGCATTCGCTATCTAACCATGGAGCAGTAGTGAAACTTGCAACGCAAACCAAAAATGGAGTGCACTCACCTCCAAAGCAAAACCCGTGTTTTACTACAAATCTATTATGTTTCAATAGGTGCAACTTTTACTCCATTTCCATTCTGCTCAACAAGCAGCTGGCAAGTGTTTGCAGACAAGTCAGCATCAAATCCCTTTGGGTGATCATGGAAATCTGCAGGTGATATCTCTTTGCAACCAACTTCACCCAGCAACCACTCACTAACCAGACTGGGAATGCACATTTTTCCCTAGCGACCTTTGGTTGTTGGCGGGTCACTAACTGGCCTCTAGGCCTGCATGATAGGGGCTTTAAGTGAGTGTTACATGTAATAACATCCACATGAATGTTAAGTCTCACTTATATATATATATATATATAAGTGATATATATA